>NC_043980.1:41025426-41060426 GCF_902150065.1 Myripristis murdjan | reverse complement strand
TAATTTTAAAAAAAGTCAACATTTTTATATCATTTCTTGCTGAGAAAATTCTGCTACGCATCAGCAAACTTTATTTAACAGTTTGACTGGATTATGTTGGTTATTTTTCAGAATGTTAGCTGGGGGGAAGTCCACCTGAATGGCAGGAGGCTAACAGTTAGCATTTGGAGCATCCTGCCAGTATCCAGCACTCTGTAACAATGAGAGGAAGCTAGCACCACTACTGTCCTATAAACAGCTGGGGGGAAGTGAAATAATATTTACAAAATGAGTAAGCTAAGTGACACCAATTTATATTTTTATATTTTAGGGTTCTCTGTGATACATACACTGTCTTATGGGCATTCCTAATACATGCACAGTAGCTGCCACTTCATCGCGAACATTTTTGTTCCATATTTCTCTCAAAGTTTTCCCTCTTCTTTTTTCTTTCTCTTGTCACTTTATTTCTTCTTCACATGTATTGTATTTATATGTAATTGTATGTATTGTATTTATATGTAATTATGTGTTGATGTACATTCATGTTGACTTTTGTATTGACATAATTTGTTTTGTGCTTAATTCTCTTCTCATACAGTACAGTCTTTTCCGAGGGACCTTATTATTGATTGTTGTCACTATATAATGATGTGTCCTTGCTGTCACTCCCTCTGCACCCTGATGATGATGATGATGATGATGATGATGATGATGAAGGCTTGTCAAGCTGAAACACGTTGCTCAGCAGCCCAGTTTTTAAATGATACTCAGCCATGTAGTAATAAAGGCGTTTTAACATTTTTTCTACAGAACAGTGTGTCTTGCATGTTTTTTTTAAGTTTGCCAGTCGAATTCCACACAGGCTGTTGATTTAAAAAGGTGACAAACTTGAAAATATATTTTCCATTAATCCAGCCCTCTCCAAAGAGCACCTCATTTCTGTTTACCTGATTGAGGACCCACACAATGCTCGTAATCCCCTTTATTCTCAAACTTTTCAAAATGGTTGAACTATCACTTTAATGGTGCTAATAACAGAGTGAGCTTATCGTAGCAGTTCTCAGAGGTTTCCAGGACCAGACACATATGTAATGTGTGAGACAGCACTGTGAGCAGCAAACAATATCATGTATTTAGTTATTAGGTCATGCATTAAGTCATACATGAAGTGACCTTTACATGCATGTCAGACATGTGACACACAGCAGACATTGCACCCTGCACAAAAATGTTTTTTTTATGCAAGGTCTTCACATTTCAATAACAATAAAGTAATATGATAGGATATAAAGATTGTGCATTATTAGTCTGATGCAGACAGACACATGACTAAATCTGCTAACTACCTGAAACTGGCTTTTCTAGTCTGTTTTTTATATGCTCACATAGCAATTGACAACTGAAATACATGAACATTGCATGAAAAGTTAAAAGCATCATAAGATAACAAAGCAGAGCAACATAAACTAATAGAGTAAACTAATAAATAAACAATGGGTCAAGTTCCATAATGTAATGAAAAATGCACTGGGGGAAAGAGAAAAAGGTCTAATAAAACAGTTTTTTTTTTTTTTTTTTTTAAACTTTTTCCATTTCACAAATCAAGCAATAATCCACTGTGACAAATCTGATCAAAATTAAAATACTTGCTAAGGACTTCCTATAGAAAACCAATATAGTACTGATTAATTGTTAAGTAAAAATCATATCAGAAGTGGATTACACTGATTTTGACTAAATCTGATTTTTAATTAAAGTTTCCATAAACTTATATAACCCTACTGTTCAGAGGCCCAAGTTTCCTGCTTTATTTTCAAGCTCAAATGTAAGAATGATTTCTCTGTTGAACTGATCTTGCTCTATCTAAATCCATGTTGTCACATTATAAGTTATCAGTCTGATGCTAATGTAGTCACAGAAATCATAAAACCCAAACTTCCATATGTCTGACCAGATGCTGAAACATGAGCATTCAAAAATGTTGAGCTCAACACTGACGCCATGCCATTACAAAATAATCTGCCATTTCCTACTTAACATGACACAACCAGATATGCTGAAAATATTAAATGATTTGTATTTCAGACAGAAAACATGGTTGACTGTACAGAAAGAAGAAGTCCTGGGCTATTATTATTGGTTCAAATGCTGCCTGTGTATCATCTTTATGCCCCAGTAAAGCTTAGCAAAGCTCCCATAAATCATGCCACAACATCACTAAACCACTTTGCCTTTGACTTTGTATTGCTCTATTCCATGTGTGTATATATGTGTGTGTGCGTGTGTGTGTGTGTTCTCTCCTTAGCTGCTAGGTCGATTATCCAGACAGGATATAAAACCTGTGCAGCCTTCTATTGGTCCGGTGTCTACTCCACTCAGGATCAGGGGCCAAGGTCACCTGACTCCTCATAAAAACAACTTTATTAGCTACTCTGAAGATGACGATTGTGTGTGTGTGTGTGTGTGTGTGTGTGTGTGTGTGCGCGCGCACGTATGCGTGTATGCTTGTGTGTGTGTGTGTGTGTGTGTGTGTGTGTGTGTGTCTTTCAGTCTGTCGCCTATAGGAAGCAGACCGCTGCCTTGAAAAGGGAATTAGCACCAGAAATATAATGTGAATACACCTGTCTTTCTATGTCTACCTGTCTGTCTGTTTAAATTGTTGGCATAAAACTTTGAAAAACAGCCTAATATACCTCATAAATGATTCTTCCATCACAGAACACAAAACAGACAACAAAGATTATGACAACTTCAAGAGCTGTAATATCACACAAAGGATATTGTTTCTGTTTAATGCCTGGAGGGTTTTTCTGTGAGGATACACATTTTGAGAAGGTTTTTCCCAGTGATCAAAAACTGAAAGCTGTCAAGTTATTTATTTAAAGCAGCAATATGCAAGGTCTTCACATTTCAATAACAATAAAGTAATATGATAGGATATAAAGATTGTGCATTATTAGTCTGATGCAGACAGACACATGACTAAATCTGCTAACTACCTGAAACTGGCTTTTCTAGTCTGTTTTTTATATGCTCACATAGCAATTGACAACTGAAATACATGAACATTGCATGAAAAGTTAAAAGCATCATAAGATAACAAAGCAGAGCAACATAAACTAATAGAGTAAACTAATAAATAAACAATGGGTCAAGTTCCATAATGTAATGAAAAATGCACTGGGGGAAAGAGAAAAAGGTCTAATCCAATTCCTTGTTTAGTAATGTGGTAAAATTTGGAATGGGAAAGTTCCTGTAGGGCTGGGGTTGCACTCTTTTTCATGAGAAGGCAGTTTTTGATAATGTCATGCATTTTTGTGTGCAATTTGGCTTGAGGATATGGGGAACCAGCAGCCACCTGAAAATAGAATTCAATTCAATTCAATTTTATTCACATTGTGTCAAAACATAACAAAAGTTATCTCAAGGTGCTTTACAGAAACCCAACAGATATTCATTACCATGAACAATGCAACTTCAATACAAGGCTGTATAGTGATACTAGTGACAATAGCAGGAACAACAATGCTAACAGTGGTTGCAATAACAGCAATAATAATAACACTAATAGCAATAATAATGCTACTACTGATAATTATAATAGTAACAGTAACAGTGATAGCAAGAATAGTAATTATGATAATTATAGGTCTGAATGCAGTGGGACTGAGTAATACAAATAATTGGATCAGTAATGATAGGACTAATGACAACTAAAACAGGTATTGTAGAAATGGGTGGGGGGTGGGGTGACTCTAGACTCTACAGCTCCAGAGCCAGAAATACCTTTTGAAAGCGACAGAGGAAGAGAGAAGGGTGAGGAGAGAGCACAAAACTACAGGGGAGAGAAGATGGCCAGTTAGTAACATGCATTAATGGAATATGGATATGTGAGGAAGGAGAGATGAGAGAGAGGAGAGAAAGCACCTGGTGCATCATGGGAGGGCCCCCGGCAGTCTAGGCTGATAGCAGCATATCTACGGGACAGTATATGGGACAATATAAGCTTTATCAAAAAGGAAGGTTTTAAGCCTACTCTTAAAAGAAGACATGGTGTCTGCCTCTCAGACCCAAGTTGGACGATGGTTCCACAGAAGAGGAGCCTGATAGCTGAAGGCTCCGCCTCCCATTGTACTTTTGGAGACTCTAGGAACCACAAGTAAGATGCATTAATACATAAATTATATACATTTCAATATTTGATATTCATACAACTTAACAAAGTAAATCAATATGTAGTTACTTAATATAAGCCAGTTAATGATGATCCTGCAGGCTGTGGCAGGCAGAGATATTTGGATGCAAGTGGTGCTATGGTTGTGGTTGCTATGGCCCTAGTGTTTCTCTGCTAAAATCTAAAGATGCAGTAATGGACTCCTTGGTGACCATCTATTTCTAGCCTGGCTTTACTAGAGAGCATAAATATGTTGAAGGTTATTCTGCTTTACACTCATTACAAGAAACTGTACGAGGTCCTCAGCTGTTCCAAAATCCAGACCAGACCACTTCACACATTTTTCCCTGTTCCACCTCAGTGTTTTTTGGGGGATGTTTTTCTTTCCCACTATGAGGATTGAGTCAGGGTTGTTGTCCTGTTTTGCTTGTTGTACACTTGTGGGCCTGTAAACACTGATTCGGGGATCATAATCAACTTTAACTCAAACTTTAAGTGAAAAGTTTCAGATCTGTTTGCACTGGAAGAACAGTGGCCTTGGTCTTGTTTTGTGCTGTGAAGCAAACTCCCATTGTGCCATAAAGCAATCCAGCAGATTTCCCACCAAATCTAACATGCAGTGTAAAATGTAGTGTAGCATGCAGTGCAGAGGCAGCTAGAGACTGTGACTCTTCTCAGTGACAGTATCATTTTTACAGTAAGTAAGCTAATATCTCAACTTTTATGCAGTAATGATTTATTAATGGTAAAACACTACATGTAGTGTCTTCAAAAAGGCAGACAGCCAGCCAAGCAGAGAGAAAAGCCTGGATACTAGCTCATAAAGCAAAAATGCTGTAAAAAATTCTTCACAACTGCTGACCTCAAGATGCAGTGCCAAGTCATCCATTAAAATAACCAATGTTGCAACAGTGAAAAAAAAAAAAAAAACAAGATAAAAGTTGCAGTGTTTCTCACATCCATCATCCCTCCCTCTGTCTCTTCCCCATCCAAACAGTAAGAAATAGGTCACTGTCAGGATGACTAACTCCTGCAAAAGGACAAAAGGTGAAACAGACAAGAAACTGTGAGTGTGTGTGTGTGTGTGTGTGTGTGTGTGGCAGGCCACTGACCAATGCGACATAAGACTGAAATTTGAATAACAACAACATGAATATTGTGTGACATTTTCACATAAATAAATGTCATTTTGCTCGATGTTTCATATTTTCAGATTGGAAATAAAAACCATAGCCACCATGGCTGGTCAGCCATACAAAGGGCACCACCTGCGGAAACTCAAACTTCATTGGCACAAAATCCAATAAAATACAGTGAAAAAATATTACAAAGACGTCAACAAAATAAAGTACCACAGAAGAAACTGCTTAGTCCCTAAGATGGAAACAGAATAAGAAACACCACAGCAATCAATGCATAACATCAAAGATGGAGTCAAAACAAATTCAAGCAAATCATTTGTAGTAAGCTATGATCAGTTTGGAGCTAAATTGACTCACCTGTGGTTGGACCTCCAGCTGTGACTTCCAGCATGTGTTTGGATGCAGTCAGGTACAAAGTGGTCAGGATGATGGTCAGAACCTCAGAATCCAAGGTAATTCTTTCTGGGAAAAAGGTTGATTGAACTGAAGTTTCTGTCCCAACTGAAGGAATTAAAGTATCTCAGGACTGGGCTTACGAGTAAAATGGAGCTACAGACAGATTGGTGCTATGGCTGCAGTTATGTGATAGTTGTACCAGCAGCTGAAATGTGCTTCCTTTGCAGGGTGGCCAGACTCACTCTTACAGGATAGGATGAGGAGCTCAGACCTCTGGGAGGAGCTGCTGCTCTGGTCTGTGCACATTTCTTGGAACCAAGATGCTAACTAGTTAACCGGACCACTTTTTGGAGTGGAACCATTGCATCATGGTTGCTGGCCGCTGTGGCCCAGGCTGCTGGTGTGCTGCTCTGTGACCCAACATGCCATTTAGGAGTTTATAATACTCGACCATGTTAACCCGTGCAGCACCACTTTTCACTAGGTTCTTTTTGGGCTCTCTGTACTCCTTCAATGCTTTAACTTAATACTTAATAATTTGGCCCAGTTGTTTTGTTTATTTAGCAGACCACTGCACAATCTATGATTTTTCTGTCTTCTCCATCTTTCCCTGTACAATAATATATGCCCACTCTATATGTTGTCACTGTTACCACTTCAGATCCTACTGTTTTTTGGTTCCAGCTGGAAACCGACTTATCGTGTTCTGAACCATTTTATTTTTGGTAAAATTTCTCACAACAGTTGGAAATTAGATTGATGAACTGGAATAGGACCAATTCTCTGTTAGGCAGATGCAGAACACACTGGGGGTCTACATAGCCCCCAACGTGTTGTTTCATGTGGCTGGGGAAAAGGATGTTTGGGCTGCCCTCCTCAACCAGCTAGCACTGCATCTCAGATAAGCAGTGGATAATGGATGGATGGATGCAAGTAGAGCTTGTAAGAGTTTGAGATCTCTGCGGTTGAAAACCTGTGCTTTTACCACTGGTGCTAAACTCAAGGTGATGCATTGTTAAAACCGATGGTCCCTCAATGGCACATCTGCAATGAGGTTTTTATTATTATTATTATTATTATTATTATTATTATTATTATTAAGAACCACACACCAACAGAGCAACTAACTGAAAACACCACTGATATAACTGCTTAGTACAAAAAATGGAGACAAAATGAAAATGAGGATTTTTCAGCTTTAGCTAAATTTTAGCTAAATCACAGATTCATCACAATAATGTATTTGGTGCTGTTTTAGTGCTGAGGTCTATATGAAACCATGACTTGGACTGAAAGAGGTATTGGATGTTGACCCAAAAACCCAAATCTTCCCAAACCACTGCTGAACCAAAATGTTGAATGTGGAACACTGCTCTGCTCTGTACAAGTATGAACACATATGCATGTCAATGGGAGTCTCAAACAATCATTTTCATGAGAAGTGACTTTTTGTAGATGCAAGGGATTTTCTTTCGTTTTTCACGCACAGTCATAAGTAGGGAGGAAGAGGAGGAGGGTAGGAGAGACATGTAGTATCAATCAAACACTAGTCTTCCCACACAGATGATGAAATATACTGATAGAAAAAAAAAGAAAAAGGAGAAGAAAGTCATATTGAAAGTCAACGAAAGTGATGCAATTTGTGAATCAGATGAATTCCAGGGGCGGACAAGGTCTTGAGAAAAAATCTCATTTGTCAGCAGGAAACACAAAGACACATACAGCACAGCAGCTGATCACAAATACTAATCTGCACAAAGTGGAAGGTAAACCCATATATTCTATTAATCAAATAAGTGTTCACGTTTATACTAACATTCTGAAAAATAACTGTCTTAATCCACTCAAATTGTTAAATAAACACAGTTTGGGTTTAATGTGAAATGAGAATTTCTACAGCCCAGAAAGGCATAAAAAGCAATTGAAAAAAACAAACAAACAAAAAAAAAAACACACAACAACAACAAAACCTCAGCAGCAGAACTATTTTCTTGGGTGGTCTGAGCTGTCTGTGCTGGGCCTCAGTCACGGTGGCTGGCAGGGTCTTGAGAGGTACGGGACGTGTGAGCAGGCGAGCCACGAAACCATCACGAGCCAGTTAGTCTAGCATACAAAAGTTTCTGGATCTGGATACTGATGACAAATTCTGTTCTTTTTCTTGAGTAAAACTATCACCTGTATGAACTCAGTAGTTGTACTTGCATTTTCATTTTGGAAAGTGACACTTGTACAGCAATCTTGAACCTTGTTTGAGTGGATAAAGGTGGTTAATCTTCAGAATGTTAGCTGGGGGGAAGTCCACCTGAATGGCAGGAGGCTAACAGTTAGCATTTGGAGCATCCAGCCAGTATCCAGCACTCAGTAACACTGGGAGGAAGAGAGCACCACTACCATTTTACAAGGAAGGAAGGAAAGTGAAATCATGTATCATTTTTTCTATGTGCTATTTCAGAAGCTTTTGCACAATGAATAGAATATAATTTGTGGTATATGTTTTAACCCACTGATCCAGCAGGACACCCCAGTTCCTCCAGTTATGACTCAGTGTCTTCAAACCCCACTTCATCCCCACTCCCACCCTTCCCAGAGTCCCTAGGTCCACCCCCAGCCTCTTCACTAATACCAGCTGACACTAACACTGGCTATTTCTGTGTCCTAATTGGCTGTCCAAACACTCTGTTGTCCAGTCAGATTTAGGGGTGGGATGAAGGTGACGCACCGACAAACTGGCAGCACAATTACAATAATAGCTCTTCTACTACCGCTGTGTGTGTGTGTGTGTGTGTGTGTGTGTGTGTGTGTGTGTGTGTGTGTGTGTTTGTGTGTTTGTGTGTGTGTACAGCTTTAACCTATTATGAAGGTTTTCAGGATCTATTTTCTCTCTCAGTGAGCAAGACCCTGACCTGGGTGTTGTCTTTGAGGTGTGTGCAGACACACACGCAGGCACACACACACACACACATACACACACACACACACACACACACACACACACTCACCATGTGTCTGGAAGTGACTGCAGTAAATTTATAAAAAGAAAAGCAGTCCAAGGACTCAAAGTGAGAGCGGAAATCCAGAATCATTCTCCCTCTCTCTCTCTCTCTCTCTCTCTCTCTCTCTCTCAAAATATCTCACTACCTGCCCTTTTTTCTCCAACAGATTGCCTTGTCTTCTACTTGCTTTTTTTCTGCATGTGCTCATTGCAGTTCCTCATTTCCTAACACAATAGAATCAGGCGATCAAAGGGGCAAACACCTGAACTTTTACTATACTTTCTCTGATTAGTATACAATCTGCTCCTCAATACTGTGTATAATGCTTTATTTCTTCTGTAACTGTTTTTTGTTGTTGGTTTAATGTAAATTAGCCAAACTACAGTCCATGTTTCCAAAATAGCAAAAAGGATAGTTCAGCCATTGTGATAAATGTGATATTATTTCACTTTTCCCCTAGCTATTATGTAGAACAGTAGTGGTGCTACATTGTGGTGGACTTCCCCTTGGCTAACATTATTTAACCATCTTAATCCACTCAAATTATATATCTATATATAGTATCTATCTATATATTGATCTATATCTATCTATATCTAGGGGGGAGCGCTATTTGGTCTGCAGCGGGATGTTATCTGAACAGAGGCCAGCACTTGTCTGTGATGGATTTGGGCTGCTTTACTTTAAGGGTCTGTTTTAGTGTTTTAGTGATTTTGGGTTGTCCGTCTACAAACCAACCAATAGGAATGCACCATCAAATGATTCACTAATGTTGACACTGGCAAAGCCTGTTACTGTACATGCATTTTTTTTTTTTATTATTATTATTATTCTATCACATTTTATAACAAACCAAAATTAAATAACACTATGATATTAATAATACTACTAATAATAACAAAACAGCAGCAGCAACAACAACAACACGATAATAATAATAATAATGATAATAATAATAATAATTTAGGAGCACGATAAATCAAACAGAAGCTTAGAGAATGCTTTTCTGAATAGTAAGTCTGTATGTACACAAACTGTGGGTCCTGCTAGTGTAAACAACTGATAACTTCTCTGTGACACAGCTTTCCCTGAGGATGTTTAATTTTTTCTGCTTGACTATAAGTTTAAAATGTATCTCCTGCAACTACATTCTGCACCTTTAATCATGAATTCATCCTTTCAGCACTATACTATTTCTACTATGTGCTGTTCTGTTCTATTCTATTGTGTTCTATTCTACTCATCTGCAGACCACTGAGACTCTTGGTGGAGACAGGACCTTAACACCATAATGGCCACCTAAGCTCTCTGCTCATTACCCATCATCCCTCTCTCTGCTAACTGATACCTCAGTGGGGGTTGGAGTTGGTTAGCATGCATGTGTGTGTGTGTGTGTGTGTGTGTGTGTGTGTGTGTGTGTGCGTGTGTGTGCGTGTGCGTGTGTGTGCGTGTGTGTGGGTGTGTGGGTGTGTGCGTGTGTGTGCGTGTGTGTATGTGTGTTATCTACGTGAGTGACAGATGACAGAACAGTGACAGAGCAGTCTTATCAGTCTGGCTCCAAGACTATCTCTGAGATAAACTGAGAGACTGTCGAGAAGTCAACTTCAAAACACATCAACTTTAACTCTGTCACAATATTTAAGCTTTTAAACAGAACAGCCTCAACTCTGTTCCAACAGAAAATAGCATATTCAATTCACTATCAAAATACAGAGGCTCTAACAAGACCCAAGCTTAACTCAGTCGTCATGATACCTGTAAAAACACCAGCTCTTTGATACTTTACTAAGACTTGTTTGTAGAACAATATGTAGGTTTGAAAACCACCAATTGTAGCTTTCAGTACAAACACTAAACTGTGTGTTCCACTGCTTCCAGTACAGGATCAAAGAAACTGCCAAACATCATCAGAAAGTTAGCAAAGAATTATTGGCAAAATTACCAGAAATTTTATTTTTAAAAAATTGTGAAAAATAAAATCAAAACACAAGTACAAAAAAAGTTAGCACAAGAAAACAAAATTTATAATGATTGTAATATTTAAATTACCACTCGTAACCACTCGATGATACCCTAAGAAAAAGATTATTCCTTAGGCTGCAGACTGCACAGTACAGCTACATCTTGTTCATTAAATTAAAACTATTTATATGTCTTGAATAAAATTATTTTGGCTCACCAATGACCTAATCCACTCTGGTCATCAGTCTCATCTATCAGTTTGCCCTGGCAAATATCTTTGGATGTAAAGGCAACTACTTTAACATTAATGAAAAATAAACTGACTTTCACAATCATCTGATGCAGATGTCTCATACATTTCTTTGTAGCTGCAGCAAATCCAGAATAAAGAGCAGTGGCACTGGGGCTGTGTTGTTCTGCTTAGAAGATTTTGTCTGAAACTTTTCCTCTCCACACAGGAGCACTAAGGTTTGAAAAGAAAGCATTTTCCATTCTCTTCTTCATGAGATTCACTGCTGGAAATTCATGACCTAGTAAGCCAGCCATTTAAGGTTTTGCTAATCCTCTGCTTTATTATAGCAACTCGAAAATAACATGTGATTTATGTTTATTGTAAAGATTAAAAAACATAACATGTAAACATCAGCATATCCTCAGAACTTGTTTTATTTTTTATTTTTCCAGCTTGATGCATACAACCCACAAATGTGAGACCTCCAGGAAAAGGGATTTAGTCTATTAATAAGAATTTGACATCAGAAATCGTATTAGTATATAGATTTCAACCCATATAGATGACAGGATACATACTAGCAAATTTTGCTCTCCTGTCAAAGTGATCAATAACTCCCTCATTGAAATAAGGCATGTTGCTGACTAGTTCCCTCTCCATGGAGAACATGGTCAGTGCATTCAGATGTTCCTGTCCTGCTGCATTCATAATTTTTTTAATGAAACAATAGAGTTTCTCTGAGTTCAAGTACCTCTTGCCAAGTTGGCACTATGACACCCAATGCCCTGATTATGTAAGTGCTTGCCCACCCGGAGCCCATACAGATTGCATTGCAGTGCCTGCAGCTCACAAACAATTGCCTTAACATGAAAGTCTATGAGAGCAGTTTGAGTGTCATCCCAAGTGGCAGTACTTCACACATCACGGCTTGACGTTGACTGAACAGTGACATTCAGAAACAGGACAAACCATCTAGAACAACTAACATAATGCTGTGGTACAATGTGATAGGAAAAATTTCCCTTCCTTTCTCCTTTGGTGGTACATTGCCCTATAGCCCTAAGACCCCTGAAAAAGTACCAGGAAATTACAAACAACAATAAAACACAAACTTTTTAAATTAAGTTTGGTCTTTTAAGACAAGATGACAAGCTGTAAAATATACTCGAAAGTGGTGGAAAAAAGTTTTCGGACACCCCATGCATTTGTGGAATATTGCAGTAAGAATCACTCTTCAAGTGCAATTTCTTTTAGTCCAGTCACAGCCAAAATACTAAACAAATCCTAAAAAAGCCATTAAAAAGTTAAAATTGATTGGTTCCATAAAAATACATAAGAAATTTTGAGTATTGGGTCGTTTTTGGTATCAGTGATGAAGGTCGTTCTTTTTATTAAAAGACACAATTTTGTTGCCAAGCTTGGTGTCTATATAAAGATAGCACATTTGAAAGTTCTTCAGACACAAAAACGGCTAAAACAAGGAACCTAACGCAGGAAACACGCCTGAAGATAAAGATTCTCAGCCAGGAAGGGTACAGCTGCCGCCAGATAGCCAGGAAGCGCAGATGCAGTCCTTCAGCAGTTGGATACACTCTGCAGAAATACAGACGAACCAACAGCTTGGAAGACAAACCAAGATCTGGGCGTCCAAGGGTTTCTTCAGCAAGAAATGACCGCATCCTGATCCGCATGTGCAGGCAAAACCGCCGAATGACATCACAGGAGCTTCAGCAGCAGTTGTCAGACCAAACTGGTTCCACCCGCACTGTACGTGGCCGACTTTTAGATCATGGCTATCAAGAAGCCCCTGATCAATGAGAGACAGAGGTTAGCCCGACGTCGTTGGGCCCAGGCACACAAGAACTGGACAGCCAGGAACTGGAAGAAGATTCTGTGGTCAGAAGAATTTGTCAAGAATTTAGTTTTGTTAGTTTTTCTTGTAAACAATAAACAAAAAAAAAATAAAATAATTTGTATTTGTTTGTATCTGTCTAATGCAGCCACACCTTTTGAAACACAAAAAAGATTTTTCCACAAATATTTCATGATAATATTTGAGATTGTGTAAAATTTTAAGGGTGTCCGAAAACGTTTTTCCACCACTGTATATTTGGACTCACTTGCCAATACAACTGAGATGCTTTTTTTTTTTTTTTTTAAGAAGCATCTTTCTCTTTTGTAAAAATGCATGTATTTGTTTTAAATGTATGCATGGAATTTAAATAATCCTATGTAATCCGCATGTATTTTTCTGAAACCCCCATGCTACAAAATGAGGGTATCTTGTTCTAATCCATCCAAGCCAAAGAGTCCATCATAGCATCATGCATATCACATTAATTACTAGTTGTATATAGATTATGTGTGGTTCATTTGGGCAGGCATGGAACCAACAATGGCACGTGGGTGTGAACTTACATAACAGGACTGAGATACTGTTGAGGAGGGGGTACAAATGAACTCAGATTCAACCACACTACATTGTGGGCTGAAGCAGCTCCCGCAGCTCAGGGCTCAGTTCAACATACCCAGGCTTCCTTTTTGTTAGCTGGCTCAACAAACCCTTCACTTGTAGTCACAGATAACTGGTACCGTGACAGTGGTTATCAACTTTCTTTGTTAACCCAAGAAAGGGGACATCTGACATGCTATTTGACTCTTCTTCCACACAAAATGTATATAATATTATAAAATCAAATATATTTAACAATGATAAAAGTACATGGCACCTTGCTTTGACAGTTACCTCTCTGCAGGGGTCAACAACGGTGTGTGTGGAAGGCTCTGGCAAAATCATAACATCTCCTATTTCCTTTGACTGTAAGTTGGATAACGTGTCTATTACCCTATGGAATCCTATGAAGGAATTAGAATTATACTTTATATTTCACAAGCAAATGCACATGATTATTAAGTGGGCTATTAATGTATGCTCCCTGCAATTTTGTAAAACACTTGATTTACAGTCAGTGTTAGCACCAACTGAATATATGTAGGATCATGTGACCAAAAAAACAAACAAACAAAAAAAACCAACCATAATGCTATGCACACAGTTTGCACTACTGTAAATGCTCAGCCTCTTTTGTGGCATCATTAACAAATGGCTCCAATAGTTTGCATATTTAATGTGTTCCCTCAGCTGAATATTGGCAGCACTCATAGAGAATACTGTAAGGAAAAGACAACAGATGTTTCTGGTCTTTAAAGACTCTCTCCCTCATAAAATTTGGGAACTGACGTCCACGCAGGAATAATAATGCCATTTCCAGAGGAGGTGCTTAGTGAATGGACAACAATTTTTATAGTTAAGTTAACATGGTGATCTAGCCAAGTTAAAACAGCAACACCTTCATGACATTGAAAACCCTGGCTGTAGGCTCAACATACCAAACCACTAATCTGGCTTCATGGTATAACCCCCAGGTGTGCATTATAGGCTCGTAATTATTAACAGAAAGAAGACATTAATAGCTTTAGCAACTAGCAGTTAGCAACATAGGAATGAAATGAATCAAGGGTTGAAAAAATGTCACTAGAACTGATTATATTAGTGTTTTGTGAGAATAATAATTTAAATCCACATTACACAACTCAATATACACATGCTATTCTTCTTTTATACTTATTTATTTACATTTATTTTTTTCACTAACATTTGATTTAAATTATACACAAAACCACATGTTGTAAAGGAGTCTATATCTTATTGCAGCAATAATAATACAATAACAATAATTGTAATGAATTTAATGTGGACACTGTTGTGGTTCCAGAGTAGTTAGTCAAGGATCTGAGTGGTTTTAGCAGCTGTTAAATGTGGTAATGCTGGTTTTACAGTTTTAAAATCGGTGTCTAAATGACCTATGCTCTACACCTTATGAAACTCCCACTATCCTCAAATTATAAACCTAAGCCAATCAAAGCATCTAAAGTTTATCTATTTAGGTTCAACATTATAAACCATTCCTGGAAGATAATTGTCAGTAGCAACATTTCAGCTGCTTTAAATGAGTTAGCCTATATATGGTGAAGACTCCTGATACATGAATCCTCTGGGTCCTATTATGCTGGATATGTAAAATAGCAGCATGTAAAATAGCAGCATGAAGTGACAGGTTTAACAGATGCCTTTATCTATGAGGACTGTCCATTCCCCAGATACATTAGTATAGATCACTTATTATTTAACAGTCCTACCCGAACTTCACTCCTCCTCCCCACCTCTGACTGATTTAGTGGCCAACTCCCCTTCTACCACCTCCAAAAGGAAAGAAGAAAGACACTCCAGCAGCCCACTGACCCAATTCAGATGTACAGGGCCCAGTGCCTTGACACCCTCCTACCTTACCAAATTCCATCTCAATCCAAAGTAGTGGGCTGGGATTCAATGATGTTCCTGCCCGTTGGCTGGGGGCCTGATCCTGCTGTCTCTCCCTACCCATTACAAACAGGTGGTGGTGGCTGTTGGGGTGGTAATGAGGTTTATATCACTGCCCTCCGGCAGTTTGTTCCTCGCCTCCCTTCACCATCAGCACCATTAATGCAAAAAAACTAATCACCTGTCTGGGGGCTGAGCTGTGGGGGGTGGGTCCTTTGTCATCGCCTGGGGCCCAACTCCCCACAGCCTATCAATTCACACACCATCCCTACAGTCATCCAAAGGCGGAGGGGGTGATAAGAGGCTGGACTCCAGTTATCACATCACCATCTGACCATAATTTCCAGGTCCTACACCCCTCTCTGACCCCCTTCTCACCCAGTATATTCAGCTTCCCTATACCCCTCTGCCCCCTATTATTTATTTTTTATTTGTTCAATTATTTAGTCATTCATTCATTCATTCATTCATCTGTTCCTTCCTTTCCTTCTTTACTTACCTATTTCAACTCACTTTTTTCACTGTTGTAATATTCATATCTACTCACTCACTTCCATGTATGAATTTTATTCATATATAGTGCATTCAGAACGTATTCAGACCCTTTTCACTTTTGTTATGTTGCAGCCTGATGCCACAATCTTTTTAATTCATTTTTTCTCTCATTAATGTACACTCAGTACCCCATAATGACAAAGTGAAAACAGAATTTTAGCAATTTTTGCAAATTTATTAAAAAGGAAAAACAGAAATATCACATTGAAATAAGTATTCAGACCCTTTGCAACAACACTTGAAATTTAGCTCAGGTGCCTCCCGTTTCTCTTGATGGTTGCTGAAATGTTTCTACACCTTGATTAGAGTCCATCTGTGGTAAATTAAATTGACTGGACATGATTTGGAAAGGCACACACCTCTCTATAGAAGACCTCACGGCTGACAATGCATATCAGAGCAGAAACCAAGCCATGAGGTCAAAGGAACTGCCTGCAGAGCTCAGAGACAGGATTGTTGCAAGACACAGATCTGGGGAAGGCTACCAAAAAATTCTGCTGCACTGAAGGCTCCCAAGAGCACAGTGGCCTCCATGGCACAACCAGGACTCTTCCAAGAGCTGGTCGCCCAGTCAAACTGAGCAATCATGGGAGAAAGGGCCTGAGTAAAAAAGGTTACCAATAACCCGATGGTCACTCTGACTGAGCTCCAGAGATCCTGTGTGGAGATTGGACAAAGTTCCAGAAGGACAACCATCACTGTGGCCCTTCACTGACCAAAGCATCTCCTCAGTGCAAAACACATGAAAGCCCGCCTGGAGTTTGCAAAAAAGCACCTGAAGGACTGTGAGAAACAAGATTCTCTGGTCTGATTTTAAGCAACGCAAATGTTACCGAAAGATCATAGAAATATTAAAGAAATGTTATAGGAATACTACAGGCAGTGCTGTGTCTATGTTGCTCTTTCACTTCCGTGACTACACATTACAACTTGTCACATGAAGGTGACACGACTCTATGGGGTATATAGGCTATATTATAGTATAGAATTGAATATTTACATTATAGAGTTTAGAGAATATTATAGATCCAAGACCAAAATGACAGCAGGGTGGGCCTGAGAGATCTGCTACTTCAGCACCACAGACAGTGCCATGGATTATGTATCTCAGTACACAGCACAGTTAGGCTACTGATATTTCAAAGCCATTGTCAAGGCTATAGATTCTAATTTGCACAAACCTCAATCAGATGAAGGATCAATGAATCAGGCAGACTACACTAACATATTCAGCTAAACAGCCTCTCTGCTCCTGCACTCTCTCTGCTACTAAGAGATGTGGTGGTGGTGGGGGACACGCACAAACACACACCTGCGCATGCACAAATCATTCATGCATACAAATATAACTATAAAAGTCTGTTTATTGTGCCCATCATGTCCCTGTATGACAAAATTATTTGCTTAACTTTTTTTTCCCATTTTGCTTTTGTGTTGCCGTTTCGTCTTCTTTTGTTTTGTCTTGTTTTGCCCTTCCCTTTCCCATCTCTTGCCCAGTACTTACAAACCTTTATGTTCTGAAAAACACTGGTCATGTGTGCAAGAACAGCTTCAACTCATCTTGACATAGATGCCACAAGTCTCTTGAACTCTGAAGATCTTCCAAGATATTGCCTCCTTAGGTGGTGGAGAGCCCTGTCTAACACATTGCTCCAGAATGTGCCAAAATGTGTTCAACTTGGTTGAGATGTGGTTAATCTCAAGGCCATAGGATATGCTTTACATAATTTTTATCCTTAAAAAAAAAAACATTTAGTGAGCCCTCGTGCCCTGTGGATGGAAGCACATGGATATTCAGAATAACTTTATTGATTTACAGTGAGTGGAACCAAACCAGCATTACAGAGCCAGCACACACCCTCACCATGGGGGTCAAGCAGTCAGGCCTGTAGTCTTCTCTTGTTGGAGACCACAGATTTGACCATTTGTCTGGAATATGGTTGACTCATCTATGATTGTCAAGGATGACTCATCTGACCACATCACTTTTTTCCAAATTTCTGTAGACCAGTGCCGCTCAATTCTCAAATGTGCATTTGTCGTTGTAATGAGGGCTTTATACACTGTGACCCTACTCTAATATCTCTCTAAATATCTTTTGGAAGAATGGTATTCCATTGCTCCAGTGGAGTTCCAGAGATTTGCAGAATCTATGCCAAGGTGCACTGAAGCTGTTCTGGTGGTTCATGGTGGCCCAACACCTTACTAAATTGATTTTTCCTTTAATTTGTGACCTGGCTGTATGTGTGGTATCTATTTTGACCTTGTCACTCCAGCATATTAGTCATATTTAAACAGAGGTAGATGGTATTTGAAACATCTCTTCAGTATTATATGGCTCTCTGGAGCAGTGCCTTCAGTTTGGCAGACTTGTGGTAGTGGTCCCCATTTTCAAAAACATGGACCGAAAACTTTGTTCCATCTATCAAGGAATCATACTGCTCAGGCTCCTTGGGAAAGTCATACCAAGTTGCTGAAAAGAGATGGTTGAGTGGTTGAGATGGTTTAGCACAGTGCGAGCAGGAGATGGCATAGCTGTGGGAGACTGATTGGGTGACAAATTTGTGAGACAAGCATACTAAAAAGTAATTTCATACGACAGAGTGTGGCCAAAAAGCAAAACTTGTCATGAGGTCATGAGTTCTGGAAGATCCTTAGATTCAGGCGGAACAATACAGATTCTGTCCTGGTTGCAGAAAAGTGGACCAGCTTTTTACCCTCATTGGTAATCACGGGGTCCTAGGAGTTTGCCAAACCTGTCTGTATGTGTTTCTGGCACTACAAGCTCCCAGGGTCACTGAGGTGAGCCAGCCTGTCCCTATACATTCAGAGTGAGAACTGTGTTCATGCTCTTGGGATTATGTCAAACTCATTCAAGGTGGACATTGGACTCTGACAATGATGCAACTTGTTCCTTGGTCTTGTAATATTGGACAGGTACTGTTATCAAGGTGCTGTTAGCGACGTTAGGGTAGCATCCTCTGTTATCCTTTAGACTGTTATTCCATCAGACTATGATCGCTAATGTGTGGTGAAACAGATTCCAACTGATAGATGCTGTCAGGATATGTATTAACACATCTAAGTCTAAAGCTGTGGCTTTGTCTTGAAAAATGCTGGTGTGACCAATTCAGGTATGCTAAGATATACCTTTACTGATCCCTTGTATTGTAAATTCAATTTGATGTTCAATTCAATTTGAAGGCGTGAGCAGCTGCTCAAAGTGGACAAGTACAAGTACCTTAGGGACATATTCATTTGTGAGGGTGAGAATGATTGTGAAATTGACTGTTGGTTTACTGGTCATAAAGTGCTGGTATAACAGCTGTGGAATTAGGATTGCTGCACCAGTTTGTGCTGGTGAAGAGAGACCTGTCAATAACGTAAGTTATCTTTACTGATTTAGTGAAAGAACAAAAATTAATTATAGAAAAAAATACAATAAAAAAATACAAATAAATACTTTTGTTGTTGCTGCTGAGTCTGGGCTGATTCATCAAAAGAAAGTATAGCTACTTTTCTGAGGATGTTTTACCCATTAAAAAGAGGAATGTCTCCCAGAACAGGAAGGCCACAAACACTGGTGATAATACAGAGGAAGTGATAAAGAAAACCAATGAACAGGGACCCTGTTTACAGTATGAGGCCCTGAGAAAGATCCAGCTGGAATCCCAGGTTGAGCAGGAGATTTGCACACAGTCCAAAGTGACTGGGAAAATTAATCAAGTAAACAGGGATTTGCAGATACTGGGCTCTAGTTTCGCAGACCGGGCGAGGCGGGGGTGCAGCGCAGCTGCACTTCGCCAACTGGGTGTGGCCAAGTGGATTTTGCAAGTTTGGCACGCCGTGTGCCGTGGCGCAAGTACTCCGCCATTCCTCCTATCGGCGCAAGGGAGGAGAGAAGGCGTGGAGTGGGTTTGACACAGCCGATTCACTTTAAACCAATCAAATGAGCCAGTGTTCTCGCCCTTAAATGCACTGCGCGAAGGCGTAATGACTTTACACAATTGACATGGAAGAGAGCAGCGGCAGACGGCCAAACTTCTCCCAGGAGGAGACTGATGTATTGGTCCGGGAGGTACAAGCTCACAGTGTCCATATATACGGGACTGTGAGCAGAGCTCCACGGGCCGATGATGCAAAGGCAGCCAGGGAGGAGGTAGACTCAATTGTTAATTCATGTTGCCCGGACACACTGAGAACCGTAGCCCAGTGCAAAAAACGGTTCAATGATGTTGGCAAAGGGCTAAACAAAAGCTCTCCGAGCACAGGAGGCAGACGGGGGCAACAGGGGGTGGCCCCTCCACCAGCGTGGCCTTAAGCTCGGCGGAGGACATTGCGTCCTTCACGCTGTCCTCCGTCAGCATTCAGGGCTTTGGTGGGATTGAAGTTGGGACAGGTAAAACAAACCTATTTCCCTACCAAGAAAGATATTTGGTGACATGTTTAAACCTGCTGCAATGAGTCCTGTGCACAAATACCACGCGCAAAGAGGATGAACTAAGAACCATCTGTGCATAAAGCTGTGTCAGTCCAAATGTGTGCCTGTAAAATAAACTTGTCTTTCCCAATTGAATTGTGATCATTTTGGCCTGTAAATCACAAATCAAAGATGTGAAAACTTTTGATAAACTTTATTTGCACAGGAAAACACAACAACAGCCATCTTCTGTGAACTAAAACGTAAACTCATAGCTGTACAAGTAAAAATATATTTGTAAAAAAGTTTTTACAACATAAAACTGACGTCGTTTTGCCAGCTCCACATGCCACACAGCAGCAAGAGGAGGAGAAGGAGGAGGAGGAGGAAGAGGAGGGTGAGCCAGACGCACCGGCCGCACAGCCGGGGACACGGCCTGCTCCGCAGCAGCTGTGCACCCAGACCAGACGGGCCCGGGTACAGTCGAGGGACCAGCCCTTCCTGGACATCCAGGCGGAAGGGTTCCAGATGCTGGAGAGGGAGCTGGGCTCTCTAACCTCCTGGGTGCAGAGGTTAGAGGCCCAGCTCCAAAGAGTGGATGACTGGCTCCGGCACGTGGGTAAGTGGCTGCTCCCGCTGGCCTCAATGGACGTGCACCTGCGTCGGCTGTATACAGAGTATACAATACATTACAATATGAAGTTTCTCCTCAGGATGAAATTAGTTTTCTTCTTGAGGTAACAAGGCAGCTCAGCAATCCATCAGAGTCTTTTAGCAGAGTCACTACTCCTATATAATTCCTATAATATTGTGTAGGAGCCTCAGGCCTCTGGTTTCGATTACCACTCAGGTCCATCCTTTTTGCGGTATTCTCTTGAAGATACTAGGAGGTATGAGGGGTGATTGACAAGTCTGTGGCGTAAATTAAAAGATGAGCTATACAGTGTTCTCTGAATTTGCAGTTCTTTAACTTTTAGAGTACATAAAAAGTTTTACATTATTAACTTGAGGTGTTATTCTGTTACAGATTAAAGACAGTAGTTCCTGAGTAAATTGAAAAGATCAGCCATCATACAGTCATCCACTACCCCAGTCTCAAGGGCTTAATATCCAAGATCCACAAAGGCCCACAAAGTCCACAAGGACATGGTGGCCACCTTGGGGAGGATGCCCTTTTGTACAGCATTGTAAAGTAACAGGCTGCTGAGTTCAAACATGGCTGGGAAAGCCTAGAAAATGACCCCTATCCTGGATGACCGGTCACCATCACGACACAGGGCACCATTCCCAAGATTCATGACATCACAAAGAAAACTGAAAACTGACCAAGCGTGACATTGCTACTGGGCTGGGTATCTCCTAGGAACGTGTGCATGCAATCATTCACAAGCAGCTCCAAATGTCCAAAGTGTCAGTTTGTTAGGCCCCAAAGCTTCAGATTAGATCAGATCAGATCAGACAACCTCTGCACAATATGACATTGGCCAACGTTGCCATTTTTGAGGTGGACCCTGAGAGTTTTCTCCAGCAATTTGTGACAGTGCATAAGACCTGGGTATATCACTTCCAACCAGAGTGCTGCTGATGAACTACCTGGAGAGGGCTCACAGTAACACCGGGGTTGACTACGCTGATCTCCTGAGACAGCAACCGAAGAAAATCAAAAAGATTAAGTGTGAAAAGCTGACAAAAGGGTTACTCCTACACTAGGGCAATGCTCCAGCCCACATATCCACAGTGGCCATTGCTGTGATCCTGAAATGTGGATTCAAAATGGTTGCCCTATTCTCCTGATTTGGTACCCTTTGACTACTACCTCTTCCTGAAGGTGAAAAAAGAACATGGTGCTCACTGTTTTGCCACAGATGTTGACATTATTA
The DNA here is from genome assembly GCF_902150065.1 of Myripristis murdjan. Taxonomy (NCBI): domain Eukaryota; kingdom Metazoa; phylum Chordata; class Actinopteri; order Holocentriformes; family Holocentridae; genus Myripristis; species Myripristis murdjan. Next base: position 41,038,309 of record NC_043980.1, on the reverse strand, counting down.
CAGTTTTTTTCATTCGCTTTTTCCAGTACAATGAAACTGGGATCCACTTTGTCATCATCTTCACCTCCAAACCACAGCAGAAGTTTTCTTTTGCAAATGTGTTCATACCTTTTCATTGGATTCACACATTTTTCAGGCTCTTTTGCACAACACTTCTCACATGTGTCATTTACATGGCCCTGACTCCATTGACTTCACTGTGGTAGTCAAAAGCAAAACATCTGCTCACAGCTGATAGAAATGACCTGCATCACTATGAAACCACTAGTGCACCTGCATCACTGCCCTTTCCACAAATCACCATTCACCAATCAATCAGGATGCACCTACAACAAGGGGCCTATAAACTGTATCCTGTATTTTTTTTTTTTCAACTCCTTTGAGTTTTTCTGTGTAATACTGTATGTGACTTACCGTATTTCAGTTTTTCCCATCAATACAGTATAATTTCACTTCAAAGTCTTTCTGAGTTTGGATGCAATTCTTTATTGTAAGTTCACATTTGAATGTGTAGCTCACAGGAGAACCTTGTTCAAACTGATAGCTGTGTTTTGTATTCTGCTGTCAGCTGTGTTACAGTACAGTAAAGCTGATAGAAGAAATCTACTCATTTGGGCAGAAGTTGAGTTGTTCGAGGGAAATATTGGCTTTTGCTACTTGCTTTACAATATGTAACTATGTAAATGGTCAAAAATATGACTGCAATACACACAGGAAAAAAGTAAGGTTGAACCTGCTCAGACTGAAAAGGGTGTGTTGCATTTTGGTGTTGAGTATGAAGTGAGTGAGTGGCTGGATTATGTCGCTTGACTGCGAGTTGTATTGGGCAGTGACAAAATGTGCTTTTGCTGCATGTTTGAAATGTTTTGTCATGGTAAGAGCCTTTTGCAAACAAAATGTGTTATTTTGGGAAGTGCACCTCTCATTAGGCCGATGGATTAACTGTTTTGATACCAGCATTTCTGAGTTGACAAAGGAGGTAAAGCGATTGAGAAAAAACTGCATTGCTGTGGACAATATCCTGGGGGCCAAAGATAGCAGCTTTTACACAGAAGGGATCATTATGCTGCTTGACCACTAGACTAAGTAATGTAGGAGGAGCTAATGTGCTACTGTAGGAGGGAACTATATTGAAAATTAGATGTTTGATTTTCTGTAACTGACTCCTTCTATCTTAGGTAACAAATTTATCAATCAGTCCATGTACATCTGCCAAATTTGTCACAAACATTCCTAGAGCTGAAGGGACTTCTGACCAAACTTGGGATAAGAATCTGGAGAAAGTTGCAGGGAAAAGAACATCTTGGTTTGATCTGTTTGTTAATGAATAGTCACCACAGCGGACTTGTGTAAATAAATAAATAACAAGCTTTTATGTTATTGGTCGAGCAGCATGTGCATGATACCACTTTTTTACAAGAACAAGCCCTCGTCCCACTCATGCTGCCTACAACGTCACCTTTTATTGAAAATGAATTAAGGCCAGATGATTTTCCTTTCCTATGTTAAAAGCCCTTCACTTTGTCCGGAAAAAACGGATATGCATATTGTTTATCTGTCGGTTTGCTTGTCTGCCTGTCTATCTGTCTGTGTGTCGGTTGAAGATAAGTTAATGCCTTGATATATATTCCCAGGGCATGAAACCACAGAGCATATTTGTGTGTAGGCTAGTCTGTGTGTCTGCAGGCTACATGTTAATGATGAACACTAACGAAGAGAAATGATCCTTTTAGCTTTAAGCACTGAGCATGAACTACACACACACACACACACACAGACACACACACACACGGACACATGTAGCTTGTCATTGTGTGAATGGCTTCTCAGTGACATTTTAGGTCTTTCTCAGTCAAAGGCATAATGGACTCGCACTCTAATCACTGCCATGTTACTGACATGCAACACAATAGGCTTCAGTGTGTGTGTGTGTGTGTGTGTGTGTGTGTGTGTGTGTGTGTGTGTGTGTGTGTGTGATGGTGGTCTGGCGACTCTTTCATGGCTTAATGAAGTAAGCAACAACATGCCTGAGGCCATGCTGGGGACAGGGTGCGCATACACACACACACACACACACACACACACAGACACACACACACACACACACACACATACACACACTAGTCTAAAGATAGCTGCTAATTGAGTTGTCAAACTTTGGTGGAGTGAATCATAGGGTCAAACAGAGTTAACCTTGCTGGCTTAGTGTGGTCAGCAAGTCTGTTATTCTCAATTATTCCTTATTCCATACTTACAACTTATCTCCATTTTACAGTCTGGTTATGGTAATGCACTGCATGAATTATGGTCCATGATCAATTTAATATACCTGAAAAAGAGCTTCATGACAGCTACATGACATGTTCATCGGTACAGATTCAGTCCATATGTCAGCCTTCATAAGATGTGTATCTAAAGAGCCCAATATTGGAGTAATATGATCTCTTCTCCTAGTTTTAGTCAGCACACATGCAGCAGCATTCTGGACCAGCTAACGACTTGCTGGTACAGCCTGATAATAAGGAGTTACAGTAGTCTAACCTAGAGGTAATAAAGGCGTGGATTAATTTTTCTGCATCACTCTGAGACAAGATATGCCGGACTTTTGAGATATTACGCAGGTGAAAAAAGGCAGTTTTAGAGATCTGTTTAATATGAGAGGTAAAGGACAAATCCGCATCGAAAATGACTCCGAGGTTCCTTACCGTTGAACTGGAGGTCAAGGTAATGCCATCCAGAGTAGCTATTTCATTAGAAACTGATTCCCTAAGGTATTTAGGGCCGAACACGATAACTTCAGTTTTTTCTGAGTTTAATAGCAGAAAATTGGTGGCCATCCAGGCCTTTATCTCCTTAAGGCAGGCTTCAAGTTTACTTAGCTGATGAGTTTCATTTGGCTTTACAGATACATACAGCTGAGTACTGTCCACATAACAATCGAAATTTACAGAGTATTTCTGGATAATATTACCTAAAGGAAGCATATACGAGATGAATAAAATAGGGCCAAGCTCAGAACCCTGAGGAACACCATAATTTACCTTCCCGCAGGAGGAGGATTCATTATTAAGGTGAACAAACTGATTTTGAGTTAAAAATAGCTGCAACTCCACCACCTCGACTATTGACTCATTAATACCCACATAGTCATTTTCAGCCAGGTTTCAGTCAAGGAGAGTAAATCAGTATTCAAATCAGATATCAAATCATTAACTAATAGCGTTTTAGGAGACAGTGATCTCATATTCAAGAGCCCACATTTAATTATCTTGTTGTCTCTATTTACATTAGTAGAGGAGGTGCTGATTTTTATCATGTTTTTGTGATTAATTCCTCCTCTTTTTGCTTTTGGTTTCAGTGGTCAGGGGGCAGACACAGTCTCTATGGGCATTTGGGCGGGTAACTGCTCTAAAGGAAGCGCAGAGAAGTGTGTAGGACTGCAACTCTGCCTCCTGGTCTCATCTCTGGGTTGTCAGGGTTTGGGTCTAAGAAACTTGTCCATATTACTAGAAATGAGAGCTGCTCCATCCAAAGTGGGATGGAGGCCGTCTCTCCTAATTAGACAAGGTTTTCCCCAGAATGAATGCCAATTATCAATAAAGCCCACATCATTTTCATGTGGCTAAACATCTCATCCAAGGTCAGATTGGGCAGGAGTCCAGAGAAAATTACAGAGTCCGCCATTGTTTTGGCATAAGCACACACCGATTCAACACTAAAGAGTCCACCTGTGGTAAATTAAATTGACTGGACATGATTTGGAAAGGCGCACCCCTCTCTATAGGAGGCCTCACAGCTGACAATGCATATCAGAGCAAAAACCAAGCCATGAGGTCAAAGGAACTGCCTGCAGAGCTCAGAGACAGGAGTGTTGCAAGACACAGATCTAGAGAAGGCTATGAAAAAATTCTGCTGCACTGAAGGTTCCCAAGAGCACAGTAGCCTCCATAATTCTCAAATGGAAGAAGTTTGGTACAACCAAGGCTCTTCCAAGAGCTGGTCACCTGGCCAAACTGAGCAACGTGGGAGAAGAGCCTCACTAAGAAAGGTTACCAAGAACCCTGTCCCATCTCTGTCCCATCTCCACACAGGATCTCTGGAGCTCAGTCAAAGTTCCAGAAGGACAACCATCACTGCGGCCCTCCATTGATCTGGGCTTTATGGCAGAGTGGCTAGATGGAGGCCTCTCCTCAGTGCAAAACACATGAAAACCTACCTGGAGTTTGCAAAAAAGCACCTAAAGGACTCTCAGACTGTGAGAAACAAGATTATCTGGTCTGATTGATCTGATGAAACCAGATTGAACTGTTTGGCCTTAATTCCAAACGTTATGCCTGGAGGAGACCAGGCACCGCTCATCACCTGCCCAATACCATCGCAACAGTGAAGCATGGTGGTGGCAGCATCATGCTGTGGGGGTGTTGTTTAGCAGCAGGGACTGGGAGACTGGTCAAGGTTGAGAGAAAGCTGAATGGAGCAAAGTAAAGAGATATCCTCAATGAAAACCTGTTCCACATCGCTCAGGACCTCAGACTGGGCTGAAGGTTCACCTTCCAACATGACAGTGACCCTAAGCACACAGCCAAGACAACACAAGAGTGGCTTAGGGACAACTCTGTCAATGTCCTAGAGTGGCCCAGCCAGAGTCCTGACTTGAACCCTATCCAACATCTCTGGAGAGACCTGAAAATGGCTGTCCACCGACGGTCCCCATCCAACCTGACCAAGCTTGAGAGGATTTGCAAAGAAGAATGGCAGAAAATCCCCCAATCCAGGTGTGCAAAGCTTGTTGTGTCATACCCAAAAAATCTCAAGGCTGTAATTGCTGCCAAAGCTGCTTCAACTAAGTACTGGGTAAAGGGTCTGAATACTTGTGTATTGTATGTATGTCAATGTGACATTTCAGTTATTCTTTTTCATAAATTTACAAAAATTTCTACAATTCTGTTTCACTTTGTCATTATGGGGTTCTGGTTGTAGATTAATGGGAGAAAAAATGAATTTAAATGCTTGCAGCATCATGCTGCAACATAACAAAAGTGAAAAAAGTGAAGGAGATCTGAATACTGTCTGAATGCACTGTAGATTAAACCAAAAAACATCAGAATAAGTAAAAGGATATAAAATCAGGACCCTAAAAATAGGTAAATGGATAAATTAAGCAATAAGTGTGCAATAAGATATCAGTAAGAATTATCTGAAAGGCATACAAAATAAATATATGAAAGTAATATCATAAAAGAAGAGGGTTACATAAAGGCAGGCGAAAAAGATGTTCTGAGTTACTTGCCCTCAAATCCTCTGGGAGCCTATTCCAAAGACTTTGGCCATAACGGTTCATACTAATCTGTACTAATCAATTATCCAAATATGTTGGTACACACAAAATCGCACCAAATGCCATTATTATTTAATTAAATTTTATTCTGATTTTATGCTATTGTTTTTTTTTTTTTATTACTCAAACACATAAAATACAATCAACATCAAAGTTCCTCCATCTCACAAAATGAACTTGACTTTTGACAATACTATCAGCTACACAACTTTCTGAGATGAACTGACATTCAAGTCAGTTTTTGAAACAAAAGATAGACCCCATTCCTGCTACCTTAAAAAAAAAATCAACATTTTATCCAGAAACATAATTGCATCAATAATTCAATGCATTCCTATTTTCTTGTCTGTTCTTATATTTTATTGTTTAAAAAATTGCAGCAGTCTGCTTTAAATTCACCTGACAGCATAGGATAGAAACAGTTGCTCTGGGATGGGTCATCCTGTGCTTTCACTGGGTATGAACACACAGAAAAATAATGGTTCTAAAATAGTTCTTGAACGGTTCCATGAAGAACCATCAACTACCAATGAATCACTTTACTTAGTGAATGGTTCCTCATTTGAAGCAACATTTGAAAAGGGTTCTGCATTAAACCAACTGGCTACACCAAGACCTGTTTTCAGAAAGGTTTAGAACTCTATGAATAACCTTTTCAGCACCACATCAAAGCCCTTTTCTGCTGGGTCTTTAAAGAACCTTTTGAATTCTTTGAAGAACCACCTGAAGAAATGGGTCTTTTAACAACTGAGATCTGAAAGTTTTTTTGTGAAGTCATAAATGGTTCTGCTATAGCACCACTATGACAAACTATTTTATTTATTTATTTGTTTGTTTTTTTTTAAGGAAATGAGAATTAACTGCCACTTCTATGAGCCTTTTCTCCTCTCTTCTTTGAAGAACCATTGCTGGTTCCTCAAATAATGCTTTTTCTATGACTCTTTGAGGCACCTTTGAACCATTTAAAGAAATTGTTCTTTAAAGAACTGTGGCCTACAAGGTTCTCTGTGGAACCAAAAAAGGTTCTATCATGTAATCATTTTTGGCTCCAGTTGGCACCCTTATTTTTCTGCTTGAAAGCTCCCACCAACAGCACAGTAACCTCCCCAGCTCTGCTGTGGAGCATTATGATTAAAGTTGCGGATGCTTAAGTGATGAAACCACACACACACACACACACACACACACACACACACACACACACACACACACACACACACACACACACACATACATACACACACACACACAGGACTATGGGGTCATTAGCAGTGCTGGCACTGTGCTATGCCCTAAGGACAGACTGGTAATTAGATTGGCCTTAAGATGAGACAGTAGAACACACACATACACACACAGGGCCCATACAGTAGTCCTATACAACGGGACAGAACGCCTAATGTGATTGTGATAATTGTGATAATGACTGGACATCAAACATGAAACATGACTCACAAATGGGACCACCAAGGGAGAGGAGAAACAGAAAGAACAAAGAAAGAAAGAAAGAAAGAAAGAAAGAAAGAAAGAAAGAAAGAAAGAAAGAAAGAAAGAAAGAAAGAAAGAACACAGAAATGAAATGAAATTTATTTTAAATTCAGTATTTCTGCACAGACCTAAAGTCTTTGTAAGATTAAGAATCAAAAGGGCCAGAGTGACAGCTCTTTGTTACGAGTCTTAAAGGAGAGTTCCAGTGTCATCCTGAGTGTAGCCTATTAATTTCTGTGTATGTCTGTCAATGACATTTTCTCTAATCATTTTCCAGTGCAAGCTGTATGTAGTCAGACTTTGAAACAGTTCAGTGTTTTTTGTGCTAACTATCTGTGGATACTGCTGAAAAACTGAGAATTTCCTGCGGGATGAATAAAGTATCTATCTATCTATCTATCTATCTATCTAAATTGGTCTGTTTTAATTATTTTATTTTTTATTTTTTATTTTTTTTTTTTGCATTTCTGCTTTATTTGACAGTCACAGTACAGAGAGACGGGGGGCAGAGGAGGGAGAGGGGATGACATGAAGCAAATGGCCTGAGGCCGGATTTGAACCTAGGACACTGTCATCAGGACGCAGCCTTAACAAGTGATACACACTCTTATACAGTGAGCTATTTTAAAATATTAAGATCCCAGTATCAGACCAAGCTCCAAAAGAACTGCTTTCTTGACTAACAAATAAATAAAAAAGATATGCATGTGACAGTTAAATTTGTAAGGTTATATGTTTTGTGGGATTATTTCCTAGTTTAGATGTTACGTTACATTTCCTCCTGTTGTCATTCACAATAAACAAGGGTGGCTTTCCTGAAGCATTGGTATCAAAGAAAACTGCAACTCAAGTAGCCCATGAAATGTGAGGTCAACTCACAACACCTCTGGACTAGTGGTGTAATTTCTCTGGACAAGAGGCTTTGGAGAGCTGATGACCAACTTTCCACAAAATCCTGCAGTGAAGTGGGAATCCATTCACAAGTTATGCACCTTGTTGTGATAGGATACACCCACTGTCAAACTCCATTTTGGCCATTTGATGTAATCAGCTTGTTCTTGTCCCATGACATAGGTTTCCACAAAATTTTGCCATGTTACATGAATCCCTCTGGAAGTTACATGACTTTTTGTAATCACAGACTTCCATGGCCACACTCCTTTGACTGATCAGCATGAAAAATCAACCCATTCTTTCATGGCCCATGATTATCCTTTCAACAAGTCAATCAAAGTTTTGTGCAGATCCATTCATAGCGTTTCGAGAAAGCAGTCCAGTTATATTATTAGTCATTTATACTCACAGACATATCTTTTCCAAGGTTCAGAATGTAAGAAAGTACTATTTGATGCACAGTGTTCACCACTTTGCAGGCTGTAATATGTGTTAAGTGTGTATGTGAGTCAGTTTACATGCTGGACAAATTTCAGAAATTCCATGTGTGTGACTGATGAGGTGCTGACAAGTGAGAGTGGTGATTTTTAATAATAATATCCCCTCTCATCAGATAAATTTCATCTACATCTTAAATTCCTGTTTTGTTGTGTTTTTGTAAGTTTGGGCCCTGGGGAGACACCAGATTACTCTTTTGGGTCTCAAGAAGAAAAAACATAAGCTGTAAATTCCCCACCTACTTAAAGGCCCCATGGCATGAAACATGCAATTTTCGTTGTTTTTTCATGATAGGGAAGGTCTCAGGGCCACATAAATACTGTCCCATGCATCAAACCTGTCCACAAAGTCTCTTTACAATTTAAAAAATCTATTACAAAAGCAATTGATGAGATATGTTAATCAGATTTGTTCTGTGTACTCAGTGGTTATCAAAGTTTTTAATCACATAGGACATCAATGACCTGAAGCAAAACATCACTGATGCCATTGCCACCATTGATGAGGCTCTGCTACAACGAACATGGCAAGGAATCAAGTACCATCTTGATGTGCCTCGTGCATCTAATGGTGCCCAGATAGAAGTGTATTAAATGAGACAAAAAAAAATTCAATATCTACTCCTCATTTTGTAATAATTTCCACAGATTTGTCTATTCATTTGCTTTTGAAATAAATTTGTTAAATTGTAAAGAGACTTTATAGACACCCTGTACATCTTGCTAGGGATATCACCAGTTAAAATAAAACCCTGGAAAGTGGACAGCATGGGGCCTTTAAAATCTGGGATTTGGAGTTAAGGCGGGATCACTTCAGTGCAGGTGTTTATTTTATTATAGTTGTTTTGTGATATATTAAAGTTAGTAGAGTTTCTAACAAGTCCAAACATCAAAACTTTAGCCAACCAGAGGCTGCATTGGCCCTGCCTGACACTATCCTTGTGCTTTAATCCCGACACCGACAATTTTCCCACAGAAAAATGTTCTATGAAATGAAATATCACATTGACATAAGTATTCAGACCTTTTGCAACAACACTTGAAATTTAGCTTTCGTCATCAGATTATTTGTCTGTATATGGCATGACATGCATGCATGTCATGTCCATATGATCACAGTAATATGAAACATTTTACCCACAACAAACTATTTTTTTCTAAAATGCACAAATCAAGTTGAGGCTTTCAGACATATCTGTAATAACATATTTATACAGCACTTTTTAATACACATTTACAGGGCTTCACAAAAAAGTGGAATGTAAATATGAGAGAAGCACAGTGTCTACCCCACTCAGCTCTATCCACTAATTGGGTTTTCCATGAGGCAAAAGTTTGGGAGTATCTGGTACTAGATACTATTTTTGTAACCACCTCTGTTGAAGTTACAAGCAAGCTGAGCCAATACAAAAATGTGACATAAAACACTGCAGGCCACTGATTGGTCAGAGAGAAATTAAACAGCAAAGCCCCACCAGTAATGAAGCCCTGCTGGTCACTGCTTACAACCAGGAAATACAAAAAGTGAGACTCATGAAACTTGTTGAGAATCTATCCATGTAAAAAAAAAAAAAAAAAAAAAATCAGCAAATTTGTTAGTCATTGTTGGTGAGAAGCAGCCATTTCGAGTTGGTCTTGTTGATTTTTTTTCCCAATAAAACAACAACACAACCACAAGCAACCAATGGGGCTTCACTGTGAGGGTGTCCTGTCTGCAATGGAAACTAAATCCTGAAAAGTATGTGGGTACCAAAAGTGAGAAGAGCCTAAGTGAGCAGAGCAGAAACTATGAAATGGAAAATGGCCCTTTGTGAAAGTTAGTTAAAAAAAAAAAAAAGCACTGTCAGAACCCACAGATGTGAAATACCTCCTAAGTAACTGATAGCACATTAAAATAAGGCTTGAGTGATTCAGGCTGTCTCATTTTTTTAAATGCCTGTTGCTTCGCTTCCTCTCTCCTCATGTTTCTTCCTCCGCTGGTTACTAAGACATGATGAAGTGACACAAGGAGAGGAAATGAGGAAACAAGTGAATAGGGAGCACTCCATGAATCGCAATGGGGTCTGGTCGCGTCTTCAGAAAAGACTGACCAAAGTCAGTGCCAGTCATAGCAGATTAACTGATTGCATCACAGGCATCAGCAACTTTTTGACTGTCTAAATGTTAGTCTTTTAATTTATCGATGCAATAATATTTCTTGAGGACAGAAGAATTTGCCAAATTCAGCTTTGCTGTCAGTAATATGACAACCCTTTCCTGCCATGTTTGTTTGCTCCTCACCGCACATTGCAAAGGTGTGGAAAAATGTGGGTGTGGCAATTGACAAAGGCTGGATCCAAACTACCAAGTGAGAGTATGGCTGTGCCAGGCAGAGCATTTCTACATTTATGGAGAAAACAATCTGACTTTTGTCATTGATTGGGTGGGGTTTTTATGAGCTTCACAGTCAGTCTACTAGATACACACTTACACACACAACAGCGACAGAGAGAGGGAGAGACAGAGAGAGATTGTATATTTTATATATATTATTGCAGCACATAGTCTTAATTATTTTGATTATTAATATGAAGCCAGTTTTTCTGTTTTGTTGTCCCAGTGGGTCTCCACCTGTGATCTGCAGACAGACTTTTCAGGGAAGACAAGGTTTGACTGAAACTTTGAAAAGTTTTATTTAACCCTCAGAGCAAAACTTCTTTTCATTTCTTTATATTTGTGATTTCTTTGAGGACACACACATATATATGAGTGATTCTATAATTAGGGGTACATGTCAGGTCCATGGGCTGTATTTATCAATTTTATGAAATATTCACTTCAAACAATGATAAATTTTACATCGGGGCACATTTATCTTTCATTTAATACAAAAAGTCAACAGGTCCCATCATTTATTTTGCAGAAAATGCCTATTTTTACCTGAATTTGCTGTTTTTGTGCTGTCCGATTTTCTAAATGTAAGGTTGTGATCCTCAGATTTATACTAAAATACATGTTTTTGTATATAATTTTCAGGACTATTTGTTAAAAATAATCATTAAGACATGAGAAAGATGTTTTCAAAACTATCTGGCTCATTCATGTACATTAAATTATTCAATTTGTGTGCGTCCGAGAAATCAATGTCAACTGTGTTACCCGTTGAAAAAAACCCTATAAATCAGCAATGGTTTCCCTCAAAGTTATATGTCTAACATCACATGACTCGTCACTCTCTTCTGGGATGGAAATTTGAAGACTTTGTGGTGAGTTTTTACTCCTTCTGTTCAATATTTAATCAATATTACTGAGTGCACATTGTCCGGGTTAATTGATCGTCAACTGTGTTATCAACATATTTCTGTGAATTTGCTTTAGATGTTATATTTACAAAAATGCAGAAAAAGTGTATAAAAACATGAGTTGATTGAGGTCATGTGGTGACTGGTCCAAAGTCTACAGTTAGCACAAAGTCCTAAAATGGCCAAAATGTCAACTGTGTTACCTGTCAACTGTGTTACCCATCAACTGTAACACAGTCGATAATGTTGGCAAAGTTATGCTTATATTGAGTGTTGTTGATAAAAAAAAGATTCATGAACTATTGTTATAAAACTATACATTATACAGAATTACATAAGAATTGCCTAAAAACACGATTTGCATGAGAAGGGATTAACTTAACTGATCTAAGCACTCTGTGTTCACAATAATTTCATGGAGTATGGATAATTTCGAGGTGTTTGATTGGTTTGAAATGATCCTTACATAATATTAAACATAATATTAAACAGACATGTGTTTCAGGGAGAAAGTTCATCTGCTGCTGAGAAGCAGCAACAGTACAGACCTCAGCATAAAGCTACTCCTGAGAGACGTTTACAGAGACACACATCTGGACTGAAGAGACACCACAGAGACACACATCTGGACTAGAGAGACACGACAGAGACACGCATCTGGACTGGAGAGACACCACAGAGACACGCATCTGGACTGGAGAGACACCACAGAGACACGCATCTGGACTGAGGAGACACCACAGAGACACGCATCTGGACTGGAGAGACACCACAGAGACACACATCTGGACTGAGGAGACACCACAGAGACACGCATCTGGACTGGAGAGACACCACAGAGACACACATCTGGACTGAGGAGACACCACAGAGACATGCATCTGGACTGTTTTGTGAATAATTAAGAGATTATGATTTGGATGAGTTGGTGAGGACCTTTTAAAATTGATAATAATTCAGTATTAACAGCATGTTAAAAAACTATGGATTCAAAATATTCAAGTTTTCTGTGACTGAGCTTACATAAACATTCTGTCAAAGTTTTAATGATGTAATATTTTTAATCTATTCAATTGATATTGAACTCATCAGCTTAAATGCATATGACTCTTAAATTTGTGTAATCAAATTAAAGTTTTCATCTTAAAGAAAGGTTTCTCTTGCTTTTCGAATGTGTCCTGTCAACTGTGTTAATATTGTCAACTGTGTTACCTTGTATGTCAACTGTGTTTTGTGTGGTTTTTGTGTCAAAAATCTCTTAAATGTTGGCTAAACTGTAACAAAAAAAGTGGATGACATCTCTGGAGAGGGTAGTCTTGCATAAAGATGGTGAATAACTCTAAATTCCAAGTAATGTGGATTTATGTTGAAAACATATTCCTCCT
>NC_043980.1:40960426-41022926 GCF_902150065.1 Myripristis murdjan | reverse complement strand
TATTCTATTCTAGTGAAAGTCTTTATTAGCATCTGGAAACATTTCACAAAGAGAGATCTCTGCATGAATACTGTGTTTTGTGTGTGTGTGTGTGTGTGTGTGTGTGTGTGTGTGTGTGTGTGTGTGTGCGCGCACGTGCGTGTGTAAATGTGAAAAATATGCATAAATTAACTATACACATGCACTGTAATCTCACACCTTTGCACACATAGCATAAATACAGTATCAATTATATTATGACATTTCTCATATTGCAGTAAAAAACCAGTAAGGGACAAACAGGCATTAGTAGCAGAATAAAAGCTTCACCAGGTCAACTGGTATACATTGGCTGCAAAACAGCTTCTTAGCATGCATGCTTTACACTAAAACTTGTTATTAAACCCAACACACATTTAACAAAAAGCCACAATGTTTTGGGGCTTGTAGTAATTTTCAAAGAAGTCTTATCTGCAGGCTAACTGTCCCCACTTAGCCCTTTGTCAACGTTTGGGCCAAATTGTATCTCTCATATAGCCATGTCTATGCCCCCCGAAATGTAGACCACTTTTAGTCCAAGCAGTTCAATTCATTTATTTCATATTTATACATTACACAAAAACTATGTGTGAAGTGTTTAAGAAGCACAACTTAAGTCCATATATTGTGCTAAAATATTGAATTGCCATTTCACAAAAGGGGGTTATAGTTAGCTGGACAGTTAAGAGGTAGGCATATACAGAATCTGTCCAAAGAACTAAAGCCCACATTTAGACCAAGCCATTAAATTAATTAGAAATAAAATTAATAAATGTATTAAATTATCTCATATTTTTTGTTGATCTCTTTAAGAAATTAAATGTCAGATTTTAATTTTCTCTTCTTACTAAATTATCTTTAAACAAAAGGTTTCTGTATTTTCTTTAGTTTTCTTTTTTCCAATCAATACTGTGCTACAAATGTTCTGCAGATATTAAATCTGAGCTTTGCTTTTCCACAGTGAATGCTTAACCCAGGGCTAACTGTAAGATCTGGATTAAGTGCAAGTTTGAATCATGGCTAATCTAAGCCCTGCCTGCAGTTTGTTGGCCTTACGTGAAGGATGCAAACGTGAAAAAGGGCTTAGAGAGAGTCCATTATAGCACTGTGTTCTGTACTGTACCAGGACCTCATATAGCCTTGTCCTGCACAGGCAGACTAAGGCTGAATGAGTTCTGAATAAGGCTTGTTCTGACCTAATCCTAAATAAACCTAGTCCCCATGTTAATCCCAAATCTCTCTTCTTCCTGTTCTCTTCTGCCTTTTTAAACACACATCTTTTCCTTCTTTCCCTTCTTTCTTTTTTCTAACTCTTCTTTGCTCAGCAGAGAGATGAGATTTCCATTTTTTCAAAGCTTAGCTGTGTTTATGGTGAACCACTCCTCTGCCAGAATCTCTCTCTCTCTCTCTCTCTCTCTCTCTCTCTCTTTCTCTCTCTCTCCCTCTCTCTCTCTCCTATCTGTGGCATTGCTTTAAAAATGGCTTCCTGGGGTTGGAAGAAAATGTAAACAAAGGGGCGAAGGAGGGAAAAAGTAAAGAACAGAGAGAGAGAGAGAGAGAGAGAGAGAAAGGGAAATGAGATGATGAGCCAACTCCAGTGTGGCTGACACCTGACTCTATCTATCTATCTATCTATCTAATATTATGTGTATTAGATGAATTTGTAGATATCTTTTTATGTGTAAATTAGACTTGATAAGTTCTGCTCTTGTTTTTGGATCAGAATTAGTTTCTTGTCAGTTAAACATAATGGTAATACGCTCAATTCCTCTGGAACAAATTCAAACTTAGTCTAACTTGTTAGCAGGGCACCCGTTGTTTAAACTCAGACCTGGGTACATGGGATTCAGTGTGTGTCAGCCTCTGAAGGCAGGCTATCTGGTGCTTTTCAGAAACAGGGCAGATCAAGAGATGCCAAAGGTCTGAATCTCCGGTAGGAACAGGGTACAGAAGATTCCTTTCTCATTTATTTTACATTTGTTACCTCTGCCAAAGGAGTTGGATGGGGGTTATGTTTACCATTCCATCTCTTTGTGTATAACAAGCATATCTCAAAAAGTTATGAATGGATTTACACAAAAAAATGTGGAAACCTTAGTCATGGGCCAAGAAAGAGCTGATGAACTGATTGGTTTTTGCTGATTGGTCAAAAAAGTACATTTGAACAATGGCTCACTTGACCACAGAGTGTAGCCAGTGGAGGATTTGGAGAACCAGGTGAGAGGTGTCACATACATTCATTCACCTCCACACAACAGCACTTCCACTATTTGACCAAAAGCTAGGACACTACTGGCATGATTTACAGCCCTGTTTGACATAAATCGTGGAGGTTTGTTTACATTTTAATAATGTGTTTTGAAATCCAAGCTTGGTAATTGGAATATTAGACAGGTTGGATTGCATTGTGTCAGTGTGGCTTTTTCAGTGCTTATGACTTAGTGTCAGTATCTTAAAACAGTGTGAAACCTAAGGGAAGTGTGGACTTAAGTGTAAATGTGGCTTAATCAGACTATTAATTAGACACAATATCACAGTTAATGATAGCTTTCTAACAGAAGTCACATGCCATAACCCTCAATAATAATGTAATGAGTCTAATGGTACATATTTAAGAGATTTGTGGTTAGGTAACCACATCTGGATTGTTTCTACAGTCTGTAATATGAATGCCCATAATTCATTGTCCCATAGTTGTGCAATCTAAATTTATGCTCTGAAATGTGTCATAATGGTGATAAAGATATTGGAATTAGTGTTTGTTAGTTTGTGGTAATGACTTAATACTGTGGTTGAGCAATGGTCACCCTGTAAATCAACCCTGTAAATCCAGTTCATAATATGAAAGTAAATAATACCATTTAATAGTGTAATTTATATTTAAACTCTACAGTTTGTTTCTGTTTGCCTCTCTCTCCCTCTCTCTCTCTCTCTCTCTCTCATATACTAATCATTCTCACCCATCCGGTCGGTATCTCCACCGTTTAGAAGTGTTGTCAGAGTGTTTCTGGCCCTCTCCTTGGAAAAACTGCTGTGTAATATAAACATGTTGAAGTGTTTAAGATGGCGCGGCGGGTCAAACACCAGCAGATTCACAGAGAAAACGAGAAACATCAAACAAAACCACAGTTTATTTAAGTCTGTGCAAGCATATAGACAATTTGGAAAGCAATAGGAGTGTTTTATGATACAGAAGTGATAGTCAGAAATATTAAGCGTCAGAATAGGTGTTTCTTTTTTCAGTCAGTGTAAGCTAATAACCCTCTGTAGACCTAATGTAAAGGTAATGTAAAGCAATAAACCCCTATAGCTGAACAAGCTCAAAACATATTGCAGTGGTATGTACGGGTATAAATAAATCAAACCTCTAACTGTGAGTTTTCCATCAAAACTCACTGAATGAGTCGCTCCTCCAGTGCTTGGCTAATGCCTTGCCCCTGTCCACAATTGCTCCCAAGCATTGAGTAAGCCAAGGCCTGTGATTTTTTTTTTCAGTATTTCTTCTTTATTACATAACAGAAAGAGAGGGAATGATATGCAGCAAAGGGCCCAGGCCAGAATTGAACCCATAACTCCAAGGACTAGCCTTGGAGTTATGTGGTACATGCTGTACCAGGTGAACCACCAAGGTGCCCAAGCTCCGTCAAGACCTATGCCCTGAGACAAATGACTTCAGACAATGATCAAACTACAGGCTACAATAAGCCATAGAAATGCAATATCCCGGGTGCCTGGAAACTGCACCCCATAGGTCTTAACTGTAGCTTTTAAAGTCTAGTGCACACAAGAACAACCAGGTTCACTGTTTAGCCTACTCATATGCGCCATACACACACTATTATAATATGAAAATGGTAATGCTGCAATACCACCTATATGTATAAACACATGTAACAGAGATCAGCCAACAGCAAACCAATCAGCTAAATAATACAACAGAAACAGAGCATGCAATCCAAGACTGCATTACACACAAAAGCAATGGATTCCCTCATTTTGTAGCATCGTAGGCCTAAAATTAATAACAAAAGTGTGTGCAAACCAAGCAGCAAAACAATAAACAATCAGAAAAACAGATAAAAGAATAATAATCCTACCTATTTGAAGTTTATTCTGTCTTCCTGTTGCATCACATTCTTCAGCTTCAACATCAAGGTGGAGTCTTCTTCTAGCCAAGATAGCCAAGACCACACTTTTATCAATCAACACTTACCTTCCAAAGTTAGATTTTGCAAGTCTACATGTTACACTTATGTTTATAATATCAGAATCAAGAAGCATGCTGTCATGTTGAAAAATGACCGAGGCAAAGCTAGCTGACCAAAAGAGTAGGAGGGATGACCTGATGTCCAGGACAGTGCTGATTGGTTATTAAGGATGATGAAAGAGTTATGTGATTGGTTCTTGGTCTTGCTGTTGCTGTTTTCAGTCAATCTATTAGCCCCCTAGCATTGTGGAGTAAAGCTCAAAATCTCAGGGGCTTAAATGGATTTTAGAAAAAATGACTGAACAGGTTCAGTAGGACTGAGATGAAAGATATGGAGGCTCAAGCCCCGCTAAATATGTTCTAAAACCACCAATGCCTATTTGTAGGCACTACTGTGTGAAGCTGCAGCTGCTTGCACAGAATGGAAATTTGAAGCACACAGTAAGGAAGTAATGGCTATTAACAAGAAAGTGTGAGCAAAATAACACATATGATACTGCTGTAGCTGAGGTTATACTAGCTTTTTGCGTTAAATGACCATTTGATTTTGCATTTTTCCTGCAATATCTCAGAAATAATTAAGTTTCTGCTAATTCTTCCCAGAGCACGTAGTTGTATTTTAGAACTCCAGTAACATTTTGCCACCTTTTATCCAGCCATTAGTTTAAATTTATTCCACTACGATAATGAAAATGAACTTCAGGGACTTCAGACTTTCTTCACACCTGTATTCCATCAGTGGTCCACATTAGTTTTCCTAAAAGCAGAGGCACTGTCATGTTTTGATGACTTCAGATTGGGCATAAAATAGTCCCTGGGGGAAACATTTGCTTGACGATAACTTTGTTATTTGCAGAACCAGAAAATTAGCGGGTAGGTATTTCAGCCAAAAATTAAAATTTGAAAACTGAGGGATTTTGATCATATGTTGTGAAATCTTTACAATCCTGCATGATTTGAACTGATTTGTTGAAATGTAAAATGTGAGTAAACTGTATAAAATGGTCAAAACATTAAAAGTTCCTCCTTAAAGCTAATGTACATGCACTTGAGAAACTACTGTGAGTTGTCTTCTCTCTTTTCCCCGTCTCACCTCTCTCTGTCTCTCAGAGCAGAGTGGAAACTATGTAAGAGTCTTGCCATCAGGACAGATGATCACAGAGGATGTAAGAAGCACTGTGTCAAACACTCTGTGTGCATGTGTGTGTGTGTGTGTGTGTGTGTGTGTGTGTGTGTGTGTGTGTGTGTGTGTGTGCTTATATGTGTGTGCAATTTTCCTGTCCCCTTGCCAAATACCCACTAAAGCCTGGTCATCAGTAACGCTATCTAAAGCCCCTTTCACACATGTAGCTTCAGCTAGAGAGCTTCCGGCAATTTTCAGTACCAGGTTCACGAGTGAAATGAATCCATATACTAAAAAAGTTGATGTGGCATTTGCTGCGCCTGACAAGTGGTGAAATTACCATGAATTTTCCTTTGCAAAGCTACTGTAAGATAACTGTTTGTAAACTCAAAAACAAGAGAACTGCTACTGAAAGGTGAGCAAAGGATGAGCTGTATGGAGCTTTCCATTGAACTCTGAACAAGTATAAATCCCACGTCCTACATGGAGAGGGAATGCCAGTTAAATTGGAACTCCAAGTTGGAATTACAGAGAAGATCTGAAAGCTCCAAGTTTTCCACAATACCCACCTTTGATATCACAACAAAATAGCAGACAACACAGTCAACAATAAACAACCTTTCTCTCTGACTGGATTTTTATTTGAAAACATGGTCAACTTCTGAGATTATTGACCCAATTAATGCAATGCACAACGGAAAAACCCTGGGCCTGACAGATTCCCGGTGGAATTCTGTAAAAAAATTTCCAGTGAAATTGGCTCCATTGCTTTTAGAGAAGTTTAACCACTCATTCCACCAAGGCTTGTTACCACCTACTGTCACGCAGGCCTCTATTTCTTTAGTCCTCAAGAAGGACAAAGATCTGTCAAACTGCTCTTCCTTTCATCCAATATCACTTTTATCTGTTGATGTAAAGATACTTGCAAAGGCCTTTGCACGCCGCCTTGAATCTATTATGCCATCTGTTATATCAGAAGATCAAACAGGATTTATAAGGCAACGACACTCTTTTACCAACATTTGAAGGCTTCTCAGCATCATACATACTCCGCCCTCTCCATGTGACCCGGAGTTGGTGACATCTCTTGATGCTGAGAAGGCCTTCGACAGAGGGAAGTGGGCCTACCTCTTCATCACTCTGCAGCATTTTGGCTTCAAGGACAGCTTCATAAATTGGGTTCATCTACTTTATACCACTCCTCAGATTTCAGTGTGCATGAACACCCAGCATTCTAAGCCTTTCCCCCTCTCCCGTGGGACACGTCAAGGATGCCCACTTTCCCCACTTCTATTTGCTCTCGCCATAGAGCCACTCTCAATAGCCCTGAAAACTGAAGTACGATTGTTAGGTATCCAGCAATGGGGTACAGAACATAAAGTCTCACTGTATGCTGACGATCTCCTGTATGTGCACAACCCCTCAACCAGTATTCCTCATATTCTACCGATTCTAAATTCTTTCAGCACCTTTTCAGGTTACAAATTGAATATCGGTAAAAGCAAGTGCTTCCCAATTAACCAGCCAGCCTTAGAAATGTCATTTTTGTCAATTTCATTCCGACTTTCAGAAGCAGGTTTTAAATATCTGGGCATCAGTGTTACACGTACTATTCGCTCTCTGCGAGAACAAAATTTTACGGCCTTAATGACAAAAATTAAATCTGACTTGCAAAAATGGAACCACCTGCCTCTTTCACTAGCACGCAGGCTGCAAATCGTGAAAATGAACGTGTTGCCCA
The DNA here is from genome assembly GCF_902150065.1 of Myripristis murdjan. Lineage (NCBI taxonomy): Eukaryota > Metazoa > Chordata > Actinopteri > Holocentriformes > Holocentridae > Myripristis > Myripristis murdjan. The sequence continues at coordinate 41,015,837 of NC_043980.1, read as the reverse complement.
GGTATTTATATGCCTTTCAGTGTATCCCCATCTTCCTACCCAGATCTTTTCCCAGATCCATTAATACTGTCATTTCTACATTCCTCTGGGCAGGTAAGAACCCGGGAATAGGTAAAATGTATTTGCAGCGGAATAGGTCATCAGGCAGATTTGGCCTTCCAAATTTTCTAGGTTACTATTGGGCTGCAAACATGCATAAGCTTCTGCTCTGGTTCACTTCCCCACAGAGCAGGTGGTGTGAACTTGAGTTCAACTCATGTGTCTCCTCCTCACTCCAAGCTTTGGCATGCAGCACTCTGCCCCTGTCCCCATCACAATACACATCTAATCCTATCGTTACTGCCCCCCTGAGGATGTGGGCACAGATAAGAAGACGACTCAACTGGACTGCCCTTCCCCGGTCGACCCCTATTTGCCATAATTACTTGTTCTCACCAGCTAAAACTGGTCCTCGCTTTAAACCTCTTTCTAGAATACGCCTGCATTGCTTGGAAGACCTGTAAGTAGTAGACCTGTAAGTTTTAACCAGTTGTGCATCACTTTTGGGCTAAATCGATCAGACTATCTCAGATATTTTAAATTGCGGGACTTTGTGAGGACCTTTTCCTCCACATTCCCTCAAATCCTACCTAACACTGGCACAGAATACATACTTATAGCCAACACTTTATCTAAGGGACATATTTCTTACCTCTACGACCTCCTACTACCAACAAGAGACTCAATGCTTGAGAAAATTAAAACAGATTCGGAGAGCAAATTACAGATAACTATCTCTGATCATTTTTGGGAAGACGCTCTAGAAGCAGTCAACTTGTCCTCTTCTTGTGCATGACAATTTAAGGTGCTTCACAGAGCCCATTATAGCATAGCCAAGCTTTCCAAAATCTTCCCAGATACAGTAGAAGATAAATGTAATAAATGTTCACTTTTCCCTTGCAATCTAACACATATGTTTTGGACGTGTCCCAAATTATCCAGGTTCTGGAAGTCATATTTTAATGTAATTTCTCAAATACTGCAGATCCGAGTTTTGCCATCTCCACATATAGCTATCTTTGGTAGATCGACAGAAGATATTACAATGACAAACATTCAAATTAATGTAATCGCATCTACCTCCCTGATCGCTCGCAGAAGAATTCTCCTTATCTAGAAATCTGGCCTACGTCCATCATCTAAATCTTGGTTATGAGATATCATGTCCTTCTTGAAATTAGAAAAAATAAAAATTTCCATGAGAGTTTCCTCTGATAAGTTCTATTCCTATTGGCAACCATTAATAGGTTATTTTGATCGGTTACCGGCCACCGAAATTTCATAGCTGAAGCCTGGATGCCTCGTCGTCTGTCTGCCACCCAGTTCCCACATAAATAAGATGTGCTTATTGGTATAGGAGTGTTACGTATGTCCCCTAATATGCATAGCATATTAGGGGACATACGTAATATGCACTGATTGCTGGTCTCTTTGTAGGAGGGACTCTTGATGGTGCTGCTGTAGCTTTGGTGCTGGTGATGAATTTCTCATTCTTTCTTTCTTTTGTACATTTTTCTTAATTTTAAATTTTTTATTAATTATTCTTATTTATTTATTTATTCCTTTCTTTTTTGTCTAAGTCTGTCTTACTTGATTTGCCATGTTTACATAGTTTTTATACTTTATTCATTGATCTATCGACCACATGTATATTTGTCTTTCCAGCCCTTGTCTCTGTTGTAGCGGCGTGCAGGTGGGGGGTTAAGGATGCTCTCACTTGGGGAGAAAAATGGGGGAAAAAAACAAAGTAAGTGCCTTGTATAATGACTGCATTTGTACATACTTTTTCTATTGCATTTTCATCAATAAAATGTTACCAAAAAACATGTTAAACTTCATATAGCGTTCTCTGTAGTGTTTATTTGATGATAGTGTTCTTTTAATTTGATGAACTGACCTAGCACTAGCAGTGAAGATGACTAGCTGTAACTAGCCTAGTTAGTATTAATGGCTAACGTTAGCTATCAACATTGACTCTTTGAAGTCCGAACGTCCAACATTCCCAGGTCATCAAATACCACAGCTTGGTCACGTCCCTTTCATGTCACCAATGCCAAAGGCACCCTTTGGCCTCAGGATGAGACGAATTGGGCATTTTTATCATGTGTCAGTGCTACATGGTTAGGTTTAGGCATAAAAAACACTTGTTTAAGGTTAGGGAAAGGTTAGGTTTAGGCAACAAAATTGAAACTGGACATGGTCTTGGTCATACACAAAGGGTCTCGGAAAAGGGAGTGGAATTTGGGTCTAGTGCATGTGTGAAGTTCCTGTGGCTTACATCCACCCTGACCAGTTTCCTTCATAGACTTTCTGGCTCTTTATACTACGTCACCATTCCCTATGTCTCTTACTAATGTCAAATAGTGCCTTTGGTTTTTAATGGGTGCCTTTGGTATTGGTATGAGATGCAGAACAGTGTGACCAAGCAGTGGTATTTGACAATCAAGGAATGAGAATGATAGTGACTGTTGTGGAAGTGTCCTTCCACAACAGTCAGTGGAAAACTCCATAAGATGCACGTTCATAATACTAGAAATAATACTACTAAATAATAATAGAAACTGTGCCACAGGAGCTCTGTATCTACCATTTTTCTCAGATTAAAAATGAACTGTGTGCCAATGCAAACTAAGCCAGTGAAATGAATTATGATTGAAACTGTGAAAAAGTCTTTTGGGCTACACTCCCAGAGAAACACCTGGTAGACATGTTAGCTACTATCAAAAGCAGCAGGGAGAGAAATAATAAATTCTGCTGCTAGAAGGAACTTCTTTGAAGTTTATGCCACGGTTAATACAGCATCATCATATACAGAAGACCTCTTGCACCTAGCATCTTACTCTTCTTTACTCTGAATGCCTTAATGGTATTAATTTAAGCATATGGGCAATACACTTCAACTATCTCTTTCTCTCATGGCCTTGCCTCTTTCATTGGATCACCTTGTGATTTATGAATTTATCTCTCTAGCAGCTACTACTTTTTAAACAACCCACTTATCTATGTGTGTTTAAATGTACTTGGTTTGCTGCAGTCTTTTTTGTCAAAGTTGTCCAGTTGTTAAGGGAAAAAAAAGTCTGACTGAGACACATAAAGACTTTTTGATTAGTCATTAAAAATGTAAAGTAGTGAAAGGGAATGCCATAGAAATGAAATATACCTGGTTTGGATGTTCAAAACTTTGTAGGTTTGGACCATAATATACATACAACCAGAGTATCTGGCTCCACCTGTAATTGGTCAAAAGAAAGCAACCATCACCTACGTTGGTCACAGTGTGAACACACAGTTAGTGCTAATCTTTTTTTAGGAACCTTTTCCATTAAAGAAGCTTTCTCTAAGACAGCAGGTGAGGCAGTGATTCACCCAAGATCTTATTATCTTATTATGTCAACTGCCATTGAAATGAATGTTTCCTCTGCCATCCTCTGAGGATAAAAACAAACCTCAGTGACACAGGAATTTTCTGTGAGAGTGGTCTGGCAGTAGACACGAAGGCCTGCAAAGCTCCTGGACCAAGCCCTTAATCCTAACCCTAACTTTACCCACACAATTGTGAGAGTTTCCAGAGGAGTGTGTGGTCAGAAGTGTGTGTGACCGAAGCTCTTTGTGTATATGGCCAGGGATCTTTGCGTCTGCCAGCAGGCACTGTTGGCTTCACTCTCTGGTTGAGTTAAATAGATAACGTTATCAGATACTGAGTGCATAGTTAACAATTATGACACATTTTTAAGCTCACCAGTGAAACACTGCTTCATCTTTCAGATGATGCACCAGACTGTCTCTGGTACAGTGCTGATTCACCCAGAGAGCCACAGCACAACAGCCATGAGTTATTACTAAGTACTTGTAGTGTTATTTCTTGAATTTCATGATTTTAGTTTTGTCCGTTTTCATGGTGATTCTTATGAATATTGCAATATCCATAACAGCAGTAGTTATCAGTCAAGCGTAAATTCATTTTTTTTGGCAGGATTCAGTGAAATTCTAGCCATCATGCTAGCATGCTAGCTAGCTCGTCAAGAAGTCATTCCTATGTTCCCCAGGTATGGCTTCTAATGGAAACATGACATATATCATATCATATCATATCATATCATATCATATTATATCATTTCATATATCTAATGATATATATTATTACTATTGTTGTTGTTGTTGTTGTTGTTATTTTCATTATTATTATTATTTCGTTATTATTATTATTATTATTATTATTATTATCATCATCATTATTGAATGTGTGAACATAGGACCCTGGGAACATAGGGTGCTGGGAACATAGATATACTCCCTTCTGCTTCAACAAAAATTTTGACCAACAGCTGCCGCTGATCCACCATCCAGTTGTTACAGTGGTTGTTACACGTCTTAGTTTTGCATTAGTTTTTTCTTACTTTTACCCATTACCCTCACACTTCCATGAGGCTAGTCAGAGGTAACTCAAAGCTCTGCAGATGGACTGTATGGCCATGTGTCAACCTGTTAATATGAACATGATGGACATTTTGGATGAAATGAATGGAAAAAGAGGGAAAAAAGCAACGTATACCCTAAGGTGGCTGCATGACTTAATAACCAAAATCAGTGGCTACTATTGCTACAGAAACACACATATTCTCTATCCAGGTGAGTGTGTAAGATATTCCAGCAGTTGTGGTGTTTAAGTAAGACCATATGGAACCTGGAAACATACACACATGCACACATACACATACACGCATACACAGTGTCATCCTTTCAATGATATGATGTGAATGTGAAGTATTTTAATGGTAAAATGAATTAAGTTATAACTCACATTCAATCAGGTGTACACACTACGTGACTGGTATGCTTTTCTTAGATGGAATGAGAAATAGAGAGGCTGAGTGTGTTAAAGTGTGTGTGGTTATGTGCTGTTCTACTCTGTAATGAAGGAGGAACAGAACAGCTTATGGAAACTCCAAGCTTAGTTTGGACTACTTCTTAATGAGCACTTAATTACTTACACACACATGGCTGATGGTGATCCATTAATCATGGTGTTGTTGAAGTGTTTCTAAATGACAGCTGTTTTCTAGCAGCGGTGATTTTGGTGTTTTTGTTTGACAGTGTTACTGTTGGGAAAATCTATGATAATAATACCAATAAATGGAATGAGTATAATCATCTTGCAATATGCTTGAGCTTATGACCAAAACGTTGTTGCTTCAAATATCTGAGCTGGAAATTCTAGCTATGGAAAGTCAGTCAGCAACATCATAGTGCCTTGAGTAGGGTGCCCATGAGAAATGTACTACTCATTAGAGTTCTCATCGGGCCTGAAAATTAAGACCCGACCCGACCCGGGCCTGACTGGGCCAGCCCGAGGCCCGACCCGACCCGACTAATTAGCCGAACTTTAGGCCCGACAGCCCGATAAAGCCCGGAAAAAAAAAAAAAAAAAAAAAATCGCCAAATTCGCCATTATTTAGCAGAGCCGGTCGGCCGTGGCACCGGGGCACCATCAGTCGATATCAGGCGGGCCGGCCGCGCCACCGGCCAGCATCAGGCAGCTCACCTGTCAGATCCGGCAGACCTGATGGGTGGGCGCGGTATCGGACGGTGCCGCGGCCGGCCCGCCTGATGGTGCGCATGTGCGGGTCAATACGGTAGTCTAGAAAACTGGAGTTTTTTTTTTCCCATGCGCCCCCAGTTGCACTGCCCATAGCAGAAACCGTCCCTGCTGCCGAGTCTGCCAGCACAGCAGGATACTGCTGCAACTCTCTCTCACTTGTTTGCGCTGCGCTCGCACAGCTGGTTGTCTGTCACTGAAAGTTTAGCCTCCAAATCCAATCCAGTCTCTCACTCTCTCCACCAGTCACATAAAAATGAAACGTCATAATCAGTAACAGAACACATAATTCTATTTTTTTATTTAAAAAAAAAAAAAAAATCCCCCACAGAACCCGAAGCCCGACCCGACCCGCCCAATTCATGTAAATTTCAGGCCCGACCCAACCCGACATTTTCGGGTCGGGTCGGGTCGGGTTCGGGCAGAATATGAGAACTCTACTACTCATCCAGTAACTGATGCCGTGGTCAGTCCCCTACATTGCCTTGTTTGCATGATTGTCCATGAGCAAGGCACTCCTGTAAATTGCTCTGGATTAGATTGTTTCAACAAGTTCTCCCACCCATACATCCACATAGTTTGTTTGTTCCAACCCTCTAATACGACCCACAGGAGACTCTCTAATATGACCAACAGGAGCGTTTCCTAATTTAGTCGTGCATACGGCTCACCGAAGTGTTTCGAATATAATCCAGAGGACTGTTTCCTGAGCTAGCTAGCCACTAAAAATACTAGGTTAAGGTTAGGAAAAGGTTATTGTTAAGGTTAGGTAAAGGTTTGGTTCATGGGTAAGGTTCCTAACCTTCCCTAACCTTAACACTAGATCCGTTTCCACCAAAAGGTTCCTGGTAGTATTTGGGGGGCAGGAGCTACTACAGGAACGTCCTCTCGCTCGGCCCTCTCACCTGCCGTGTCTCCACTGAGAGGGCCGAGGAGGAGGAAGGTTCCTGTAAAGTTACCGGGCGGCTGCGCGACCATAACCGGGGCATCAAAATGTGTGTTGTTAAAAAAGCATGTTGTTAGCATTAGCTAATGTCTGCCAAAGCTAACATTAGCATCCCTAAAATGCCAGCTAAAAAGCCTGTTGTTAGTGTTAGCTAACGTTCCCTAAAGCTAACGTTAGCGTCCCTAAAAATGCCGGTTAAAAAGTGTGTTGTTAGCGTTAGCTAACGTTAGCTAGCACGTTAGCGAGCACGTTAGCGTTAGCTTGGTAGTGTTGGCCATGTTGCTTGGGACGCCTAACGTTAACTAAAGCTAATGCTAGCGCCGTGAGTTAATCCAATCAGCACCAAACCCCACCCAGGAGTTTTTCGGGGCCGCTCAGAGTCCCTACTCTGAGGCAGGGCCTTTTTTTAGCCCCTGTAAAGGTTCAGGAACTCTCTCCTTCGGGGTAGTTCCGGCGGTGGAGACACGCAACAGTGGCCCCGGCCCCGTAAAATTACCCTTTTTTGTAGGACAAGTCACATCCATACCATCACCTGTTGAGTTACTGATGGTTGCAGCACTCCATTGAAGCTACGTCACGTTTACAGTGAGTGAAAGATTCAGGCCAAGATGCCATTGTTTTATGGCTTCAGGATTACATCAGATAGAAAATATCTACATGTCTTGTGTATTATTTTATACACATTTCCCTCAAATTCACCAAGACATATTTGGTGTCTTTGAAAACCTTGGGACCTCCGTTACAATTTAAAATAAAGTTCTGAGGATGGCCAAAATGGCCAAACTTTCTGCAGCCCCCAGTGACAGATTGTTACTGATTACAGATATCTTTTAATTAGAGTTTTCACTTGTCAAAATGTAATTACAGTTTTCTGTAATGAATATGGAGTCCCACTAATAAATGTTAAAACAGCTTGCCATACCAGTAAGACTGTGTGTCTGAATGGTTGCTGAGGTGTGTCAATCTTCCTTGGAGAAATAAAGATTATTAAAAGCCTTTCTGAGAGGTGCTGAATCAATCAATCAACCATCATCATCATCATCATCATCATCATCATCATCAAGAAGGAATAGCCTAATCAAGAAATGTTTGACTAAATATAAGACTCTCTCTATAAGAATCTGCCTAGCATATGAGCACTAAACATCGTATTACTGTCATATTAGCACTCTCATTTTATCATATTGTTGTATAGCACTGTATTATATCATACAGCCGTATTAGGACTGTATAATATGTTGTATAATGTGTTTAAGGTCATTGAAATCTGATAAATTGGCAGCATTTCTATAGAGTTTTACTAAATCTACCAACCACTCAAAGAGCTTTACAATGTTTGCCACACATTCCAACACTGATGGCAGAGGTTTCCATGCAAGGGGCCAAGCTGCCCATCACGAGAGGTTAGGGGTTCAGTATCTTGCTCAAGGACACTTCAATATGCTCTGTGGAGGAGCTGGGAACCACACTCCTTTACACTCCTGATCAAAATCTTAAGACCAGTTGAGAAATTGCAAGAATTTACATTTTGCACTGTTGGATCTTAAGAAGGTTCTAAGTAGAGCTTCAAAATGCAAAAAGAAGAAAGTGGAGTGAGACAAAAAAAAAAAAAAATTGAGTAAGCAACTTATTGCAAACAACCATTAAACTGAAATAGACTGTTCATCAGCTGATCAAAAGTTTAAGACCACAGCCTTTAAAAGCCCAAATCTTGACAAAAATGTGGATTCAGTGTCATTTTCTGTCAGGTATCCACACTGTCATGACCTCCTGATGGCAAAGGTAAAAAAGCTTTCTTGTTAATCACCTCAAAAATTCGTTTCAGCATGCTTGATGCTAGTGTTTCCAGGAGGCTAGTGGGAGTGTTGCTCCAAGTGGTGAAGATGGCTTCACAGAGGACATCCACTGTCTGGAACTGGTGTCCATTTTTGTAAACTTCCCTTGCCATGTCTATGGATATTCTCATTTATCCAGGTCATCGTTCTCTTTGGGCAAATTGAATCGTAGGCAAATGGACTTGTATTTGTCTTAGGAAGACATTTCGCCTCTTATCCAAGGGGCTTAATCAGTTCATGCGCATCGGTCTTTCTAGTCCGCACTAGTCCCTTACCATCCAACCCCAAATGTTCTCAACTGGATTTAGATCAGGGGAACACGCAGGATGGTTCAAAAGGGTGATGTTACTTCTCTGGAAGAAGTCCTTTGTCAGGTGGGCATTGTGAACTGCAGCATTGTCCTGTTGAAAAACCCAGTCATTACCACACAGACGATGGCCTTCAGTCATGAGGGATGCCCCCTGCAACATCTCCACATAGCCAGCTGCTGTTTGACGCCTCTGCACAACCTGAAGCTCCATTGTTCCATTGAAGGAAAAAGCACCCCAGATCATGATGGCGCCCCCTCCACTGTGCCGTGTAGAAAACATCTCAGGTGGGATCTCCTTGTCAAGCCAGTAACGTTGGAAGCCTTCAGGACTGTCAAGGTTAAATTTTTTCTCATCAGAGAATAAAACTTTCTTCCACCTTTCAATGTCCCATGTTTGGTGCTCTCGTGCAAACTCCAAATGGGCAATTTTGTGCTGTTGAAGGAGACGAGGCCTTTGAAGACGTTTTTTTGTTCTTAAAATCCTTCTTTCGCAGATGCCATCTGATGGTTATGGGACTGCAGTTGGCACCAGTGGCAAGCTTAATTTGGGCCGAAGATCGCCCCGTGTCTTGACGGACAGCCAATTGGATCCTCCGGCTCAGGGCCGGTGAAATTTTTTTGGGTCTACCACTTGACTTTTTTGTTCCATAACCCTTAGGATCTTTTAAGAAGCTTAAAATGACTGTCTGACTGCGTCCAACCTCAGCAGCAATGGCACGCTGTGAGTGCTTTGTTGTTGGGCCTTGCTTATGCAGCTCAACAATCCGACTGTGTTCAAAGAGAGAAAGCTTTTTTGCCATCAGGAGGTCATGACAGTGTGGATACCTGACAGAAAATGACACTGAATCTACAACTTTTGATCAGCTGATGAACAGCCTATTTCAGTTTAATGGTTGTTTGCAATAAATTGCTTACTCAATTTTTTTTTTTGTCTCACTCCCACTTCTTCTTTTTGCATTTTGAAGCTCTACTTAGAACCTTCTTAAGATCCAACAATGCAAAATGTAAATTCCTGCAATTTCTCAACTGGTCTTAAGATTTTGATCAGGAGTGTATGTCCAGCTGGAAATATGGGATAGAGTGTGACGTGTCATTTTCCTTAAAGTTGTTATTTACTTAGTTGTTACATCACATCAGGTGAACAACAGAACGCTTGAGAACAGCAGATATATATTGGGTAATTCAGAGCGATTTACATGTTTGACAGTCTTTGAATTCCATGAGTATTGACAACTGGTGTAATACTGAAAAAGGAAACTGTAAATGTATGTAACTGCGAATAAGTGTGTATTACATTAACACCATATTTTGAGCAATAACATACCATTTTGTTGATGCTGATGCCATTTTCTTACATGAGCTGCTGAATAACCATAACAATTCATAATCAGCAGCATGGATTAAAATTCATTGGTGGTCAGTGTAAAAATGAGCCTGACATCTGACAAGCTGGCTGTGTGACATACAAGGTTTCAGTGTGAGCCATGTAATATTAGTCTCATTACATGTCAATAGATCACACTTTCAGATCAGATTGCTGCTGAACACAGGGCCTCTTTGGCCCTGTGGGGCTGAACAGGGAGATTTTGGCTCCAGACGAAGACAGGGAAATTTCCCTTGAAATAATCCCCAACAACAGAGACAGATGTGTTATGTGAGCAGTGTGTAGACATAAAGGAGCACAATTCAGGAAACATATAAATTCGCATTTTGTTTTGCCGATTTTCTGAAAATTCGGTTAAAATTTGCTATTTATTTGGATGGAAATCCATCTAGTGACAGGCAGGTGGCAGGTGCCTGAAAGCAACCCTGTCTCCTAAATATTATGTTCTCATACAACTAAACTGCATTTCTTAATTACATAAACACAAAACATTACCAAACATATTATTGTCATGGATTATGTTTTTTTCTGACGTATCACAAATATGTTACTAATCAGCATATCTTCCATATCATGTAGCAGCATTTTAGCCATTTTAGTTATTTTAGTTATTTGGTTAAGGTTAGGGAAAAGTTTGGTTTAGATACAAAAACCACTTGGTTACGGTAATGTAATGTAATATTTGCAAAAAACAAACACCATTATCGCTATGCATGGGACTTGAACTGTGGTGGCTTGGGTGAAAGTCAGCTGTCTGACCCATTCACCATCTCACCAACGTCCAAGTACTTCTTTGAAGCTAAAGGATTACAAATGTCCTTGTGATACATTACAAATAAACATTATCTCCTACAAAAATATGTTCCCCTCAAAATGTAAGTGAGAATGTTGTTTAGTTTTATGAGAATGTAATTTTTAGGAGACAGGGTTCATAAGTTTATAATTCAACATGCATACATGTGTTCAATGAAAAAAACAGAGAGTGATACAAGAAGTGCAGAAGTTACTGTATCTTTTTGGATGTTGATAACAGAAAATATATTGTTTTAAACAGTAATTTAAGCAAAACTGGGGCGAAGTGAAGTAAGATCAATGTTTCAAAATGAGTGAAGAATCCCTTTAAACATGACTTTTTTCACTACTTTTTTCTCCTTTACTCTCATTCGGCCTCCACACCCCTCGTTTTCTGGAATATAGGTATGAGTCAAAAGAGTCATTACTGTTAGTAGCAAAGGTATTTCAAAAACAGTTTGTGCTCTGTCAGCCTGCAGGAGCCTGTGGCCCACAAGCCTCCAGTATTCAGATGGCCACTGACACCATCCATGGATTCACTGACCATGAAAAATTGGGGTTGTGCACATTGCTGTTTTCGGGACCTCCACTTCTGATTTTTCACTCTGGACCCTGTTATGAGAAGATATTTCAGTTTTGGCTTGTTTGCATGTTTGCAGATATTTTACATGACAGTAAAATTAAATATGATGTCTTGTGACTTAACCTTTTGAATCTTGGGCAATTTCACTTATTTCAATTCGAAATTAGAAAAAAAAAAAAGAAAAAAATACTGAAACATTAGTAAGAAATCGGCACAAAAAAGAAAAAAGAAACCGAAAAAGAAAAGGCAAAAATAGGAATAAAAAGTGAACACAAAAAATTTAAAAATGACTTTAAAATTATATAATTAAGTGACAGATTAGTGATGCTGGATCAGTGTCAGATTTCTTAGATTTAAATTAAGTTATTCCCCATTTTGCTGAGACCCTCGAGGTCCCCAGGGGTCCCTGGAGCCTACTTTGAAACCACTCTGATAATGCACAGTGACCCTTTATGAGGAGTCATCCTTGCACCACAGCAGCTAAGAGCCAGGACATTTAACATTGGTTAACTGGTCATGTGATTAACATCCATGTCAGTTACATCAAAAACAAAGAAGATATTAAAAGTTTTATGTACCCCTCCACCCTCCAAAAAAAAAAAAAACAAAGGGGGAAAAGGGGAAAAAACAGGAAAATGACCTGAAAATAGCCAAAAAATAATATAATAATAATAAAATAATATTTTTTCTAAAATATTTTTGTAGTAATATAATTTGAAATATCTAATTACAATAATTATTAATGCAGTTTTCTAACAATTTTGTTGTAATTTTTAGGTAATTTCTTGTAACTTTTACTAATTTCTTGCTAAGCTGTTCATTGCATTTTTTTCCCCATGTCTTTAAAAGAAATCAAGTCAATTAGCTCATGGTTTAAGGGTTAAATGCTTGTGAAAGGCATATGAATGCCACAAGCATTTAACCACATGAATCTGATGTTGGTCCAGGTTTCAAAGGATTAAAGGAAACTACCTAGATGAGAGAGTAAAAAAAGAAGGTTCTCTTAATTTGGCATGTTGCAACAAATAGAGTGAAGAAAAATATAAACCTCAAAGTTTGCATTTTTCTGACTCATGTTTCATGACTCAGCTCCATTGATCTGATGTTTCTCCTTTCAGGCCTGTTTGTCCCGCTGAGAAAGAAGACTGCATGGACACTCTCCATGTGAAATGTGGGTTTCGGCCATATGAGAGTGTGATATGAGTGTTTGGGCTCTGTGAAGAAGTATTAAATGTGCTGTTTTCCCACATAGTGTCAGTCTAAGATCTCATCTTTCACATCTCTAAGGTTTCAGCCAGAGTCCTTAGGACCACAAAGAGAAGCTTCTCACAGTTTCAAGCAGGGCTACCATCTTTACAAAGACGCTAATCCCTCAGATTAACTGTCCCTTTGGTCTCTAAAAGGATCTCCTACTCTTGTCTGAATGGAGGAGAGACAGGGACAGGTAGAGGGAAGAGATGGATGACTGACCAAATTGGACGGTGCAGTCACTGATTCAGTTACAAGAAAATCACCACAAAAAAAAATAATAATAATTACAAGTAAATAAAATGATCTCCAAAATTTGTAAACTCATTTTATTTGTTTTTATTTTTATTATTTTTTTTTAAAAACTTTTTTGGTTTCTTCTGTTATTTACAGAAAATTTATTTAGTGATAATATAATTGTCATTTTCTTGTAATTTAATTTGAAATATTTATAATAATTACAGTTTTTGTTAGTTAGTTTGTTTATTTATTTATTTATTTTTACAGATTTTCTAAGAATGTCTTGCTAATTTTGTGGTAATTTTATAATTTTCTCAAATTTTCTAATAATGTTTTTAAAAATATTAAACTAATTAATTGCCAAGTTTGATTTTTTTTTTTTTTTATAAGATTATTTTTTGGGTATTTCTACTTTTTTATTAGATAGTCACAGTGAAGACAGACAGGAAGGACAGAGGAGAAAGAGAGGATTACATGCAGCAACAGGTGTGGGCTGGATTCAAACCCAGGCTGCTGTGGCCTAGCCTCAGTTTTACGTAGTATCCACTCTACATGGTGAGCCACCAGGGCACCCCCACTTTTTCCCATGGTTTTGAAAGAAATCAGGTGAATTTGATCAGGTTTCAAAGGGTTAGGCTTCAGATGCCTTACACAAAAATTTAAACAAAAAAGGAAAAAAAAAGATGGAGCACAAATGAGGTCAGGTTCGGACACCAAAAAACATGTCTGTCGGATTCGGGGTCAGGCTCACTGTGCTCCTGTCTCAGGTCAGGTGTGGCCCGATCCACACTCTAGTAAATGGGTCAAATATTCAGAATCATAGGTATGGTCATTTAACAAAAAATTTCCAGATTTGAAGGTAGAATTTCCAAAAGCAGATGAGCTCACCCTTGACTCACTGGTGGTAACAGCTTCCCCAAATAGTAATAATGCCACTCTTCCCTGGTTTCCTCTACTCTTGGGAGTGGCTCAGGTCACTTTAGCAGGCTGTTGAGCCTTTACACTTGGTTCTTGTCTGCATGTGATGGTCACAACATGAATTTTATAGATAATGATAACTTTAATTCTGAAAGCTCACTCTCATCACATTCTCATCAGCCCTACTTGACATCAAACTGATGCATGGTTAGGTCATATTTATAAGTAAGTAAGTAAATTTTATTTATAGAGCGCTTTTCACAGCCACAAAGTGCTTTACAATACATAATACAATGAGTTAAAATACCATTTAAATGCCAAAACCAAATATCAAATATCATTACAAAAATAAAACAATTAAAGATGCAATAAATGCATAAAGTGCAGTCAGTGTCTAACAGCTCTGAATCAGTTAGGAATTAAAATGCCTGTTTTAACAAGTGTGTCTTGAGATGTTTTTTAAAAGTCTCTACAGAGTCCATGGACCGGAGGGACAGTGGGAGGTCGTTCCAGAGACGTGGGGCCACCGCTTTAAAAGACCTGTCCCCTCGCGTGCTAAAATAGGTGCGAGGGACCATCAGTAGGTGCTGCCGTGAGGACCACAGGCTGCGAGCCGAGCTGTACGGCTGGATCAGGGCAGCAATGTATGCTGGGGCCTGGCCATGTAAAGCTCGAAAAGTGAGCACAAGAATTTTAAAATGGAAACGGTATAAAACAGGGAGCCAATGGAGAGATATGAGAATGGGCGTGATGTGAGCTCTCCTGTTAGTGCGGGTCAGAAGCCTTGCAGCAGCATTTTGTACAGATTGTAGTCAAGCCAGCTCCCTCTTGTTAAGACATGTAAAAAGGCTATTACAATAGTCTAAACAGGAAGACACAAATGCATGAATGATCATCTCTAGTTCCTTGTTGGACACTATGGGTCTAAGTTTGGAGATGTTGCGTAGTTTTCTCAATGGCAAAACATGGGACCAGTGGATGCATTTGTGATTTCATCCCTATGTCGACCTGATGTTGTCTGGAGATTGTTTTAAAGTCGGCCTCTATAGTACAAATATGGATTGGAATGCCTACATCAGACCAATGGAGGCAAGATGATTTTTGCGGTGTCCAACCAATGTACAATCATAAGCAATGGCTATAGCATAGCACTGTGAAAGTTCAACTTTTTCACAGAGTTTGTATGATAAGGGTGAGTTAACATCTACTTCTACAAGTTACATCTACAAGTTAAGCGCCAGCTGGTCCTAACAAAATAAATGACAGGATGATCAAAGCTGGAGTCATTTCCTGTGTACTGATAGTTTAATATAGACACTTTATGACCCAAATCTGTGTAAAAAGGCTGCACACACACACACACACACACACACACACACACACACAAAAGTCTGTTCTGGGGCACCCTGGTAGCCTTGGTAGAGCACGTTGCACTTGTTAAGGCTGACTCCTTATCATAGCAGCCTGGGTTTGAATCCGGGCCATGCTGCATGTCATTCCCCCTTTACACTGCCTTTCCTGTCACTCTCTATTGTAACTATGAAATAAAGCATGAATGCCAAAAAATAATCTTAAAGAAAAAAAAAAAAAAAAAAAAAGACTTTTCTATTTTTACATTTGTAGGGCAGATCTCCGCAGCACATTCACACCACTTACACACTGCTCTCACGCCTGGTGGAGTCAGTTCCATTGATTATAGTGGAAAAGAAGTGTTGCAGCATCCACTCCATGAACGCTCTGCATATTCAATGCAGCCAAGCCATTAGATCAAGAGCCATCATAGTGATCATAGCCCGTTATTGTGAGCAGAATCAAACAGTTGAGGCTATATGAGGATAGGGTAACACTTTTTTAAAATGCTCCTTTAAAAAATGACTTGAGAGTCATTAATAAAAATGCAAAAGATTTGCATTCCTATACTTGTTACAAATAACATAAATATATGTTAACTATTTATGAAAAAATTAACATATGCAAGTGATTATTGCCATAAATGTTAAGTGCTTTTAGATATTAAAGAAAAGGTACTGCAATATTTGTACATATATTAGTTACTTGTATGTGACAATCTCCAACTATTTCTCACCCTGACCCTGATTTATTCATACATAGTTACCTTTTTTTATGACCACATTTAAAACTACTTTAAAAATGTAGGAATGATCTTTTTTTTTTTTTTTTAAGTAAATAAATAAATAAATACCTTATAAATAATTTGTTAAGGGACATTATTATAAGCTGTTACCAGTATAGGCTCTTTCAAAGGGTAAAAACAGCTTTAGTGCCTATCAGAAAATTGAACTGAGTTTCTGTTTTTATGTTGGTTGTTGCTTGCATTTTAATGCTCATTAACAGTAGGTCATAATTTGCTTCTTTTACTTACCGTTACACCGCTGGATATAATTAAAACTATGCCAGAATGTGCTCTTTCCAACCCTTAAACTCAGCTGATATTGTGAGCAGATGATGACTCTAGATTATAGTCTCAGAATCGTTGTAATTGAGTCCAGGCAACAGCAACAGCACTTCACTCTGAAAGAAACTTCCGCTGCTCTGGAATGTACCTGCACGTCATCACACAGCCTGACACACACACACACACACACACACACACACACATAAAAGCACAGACGCACACACAAACATAGACTTAACTCTCTCTCTCTCTTTCTCTCTCTCTCTCTCTCTCTCTCTCTCTCTCTCTCTCTCTCTCTCTCACACACACACACACACACACACACACACACCAACACACACGCACACACAACCAACCCTGCTACTCTGTCAGGTTTATTTATACAGAGGAGGAATGGTTGAGATCAGAGGAGAAGGGTGTGTGTGTGCATTGTGTGTGCGTGTGTGTGTGTATGTATATGTGTGAGATCAGGAGTCTGACCGACTGACCTACAGTCTAATTATGTGTCATTATCAGGAGACACAAACCGATCTAAATTACTGCAACAGCTCCCATTCACATAGATGGATTACACAGAGCAGACCAACACACATACACATTTAGACATGCACACATACATACACACCATTTTTACACACACACGGTGCAGCCCCCTATTCAACACTTAAACAAATATAAATCATATGCCTTCCTGTCTGAGAAGCAGGGAATTCCTCTATACATACTACAACCCCCATTCTCTCTTGACCCCCACCCCCCACCCCCATCCCTTTTCTACACAACATAAAGAAAGACAACCAGCACTTAAAACCATTTACAACCTATAACCAGTAGTTACAAGCAGTTATAACCTACAACCTTCATGTATAACTTATAAGCAGCATTGAGGACTAGTCCTAACCTATGACAAGCACATAAGACCAATTCTATATATTATATACAACATGCCCATACTGCAACGGATTTGTTTGCTGAAAAATGCCTGTATTTCTATGCACTGGAGCCTGTAGGTGCCCTTTGATCTGGTGTGACATGCAAACAGGCTTTGGTGTTTAGGTAGTACTGATATTATTAAAAAGCACAGAGTTCTAATGTAAGGAGGGCTACAATCAGAGGTGTTTTAAATTTGTTCGAGATCAGAGGCTTAAAGGGATGGTTCACCCATTTTGAAATAATTTGATATTATGTCACCCCCTAGCTGTTATATAGAACAGTAGTAGTGCTATCTTCCTCTCATTGTTACTGAGTGCTGGATACTGGCTAGATGCTCCAAATGCTAATTGTTAGCCTCCTGTCAGTGAGGTGGACTTCCCCACAGCTAACATTCTTAAAAATAACTGCCTGCAGCATGCAAATACTACAGCAAAAGTGTTTCAGCTTTGGAGTAAGGGCTCTGACCCCTTTTAGAAAGGTTCTCTGCTGGTACTATGAAAATAATGCCAATGCAAAGTCAATTAGGATTCGTTGTCATGTTGGACACACAAGCAAAAAAGCCTGTGTAAGGAGGTTGGTGGGGTGGCAGGTGACTCAACTAACTTTAACTAAGACAGCCCAGGTTCAAACCCAGTTCAAGGCAGGGCACTGTTTGTTTCTTGTTTACAACAGTAACTTGCTGTTAACTTATTCGTCTCCCATGGTGATATTAGCTTGCTAACATAAACCGTGACCTTTTCCTATCCTTAACTAGGTCATTTTGGTGCCTAAACCTAATTGCGCTAGCTTACAAACGTTTATTGGTGGTGGCACATAGTTTCAACCCATGGTGGGGTCATGTAATTTGTAATGTCCATTGTTTTCATGCTACCAGACGTACCATTTTCATGAAATGTAATTGTGACCCATTTTGTGCTACCACCACATAATGGGTTGTTAAGAACGTCATGGTCATTTCATGTATTTTCTGATATCAGAGACTCGGCTATTCAACTAGCAGGTTGCACGATGCTTTCTATTCTGCCCTGCACCGAAAGTACTGAGCCCTAATTTCGTTGTATTATTATACCGTATATGATTGTGCAATGACAATAAAGACCTATCTATCTATCTATCTATCTATCTATCTATTCTTGTGAAATCAAGTATGGTAAAAACTAAGGTGCCTGGTCGGTGATGTCATCATGTGTTATATTCTATAGATGATGACATCACCATGACATCACCTGCCACCAAGATCAGGCTCCCTATTTTTCACCATTAGAGGTCAGGCTTCACACAGATTTGGGTTTGGGGTTTAATTACTCTTTAACCAATCAGTGGATCCTTTGAGTCACTGTGATTCTATATAGAAGCACTGCCTTAAACAAAGAGCAGTTCTTTCTCTGGCTTCTCTACTAATTACATGTGCCATAGGTGTCAATCATGCAAGTGTCAGACATAGAGGTGGCAGCATAAATCCTATTGTTTCCTATTGTTTGGGAGTGGTATGGTTGATAATGCAAGTGTTCTGAAGCGGATCTGAGAGCAACACATTTGTCCCAGGACATTTCCAGTTGAAGTAGGATCAGCTCGAAGCTGAAATTCTTCATTTGTCAGTGTAATTTTTAAGTGTAATATGGCCTATAAAAATTGTCACAAGCTTATGAGGTGAACGTATCAGCAGTGTCTATAGTGGCAGCTTAAATTCACAAGCCACTTGTTACCTAGTAACCAGATGGAGAGATACACTGTGCCTGTTAAACCAGTGTTCCACTTTGCCCCTTAATGTGATCGCCTCCTTAAAGCAGAGAAGTCATTACCTCCACCAAGCAGATGAAATCTCTGGCAGGGGGTTATGTGTTTCCTGTCTGTCAATCTGTCCATCTGTTCATTCATCCCTAGCTCAAGAACAACTGAATCGATTTGCATGAAATCCATCCATTTTGATAAGGTTGGTCATGGGACAGGAACAAATTGGTTAAATATTTGGGCCAGTTGACCTAAGAGGTGTGTGTGAGTGGGTAGGAAACACATCCATGTAACATCTCAACTGATGAGGATGTTTGTCATTGGTCAAATGGGTGCTGTGCTGACCAACTTTCCATGCTGACTGGCTGATATGGACTTATCATATGATAATAATACTGGCTAAAGGAGGTGGGACGTAGCATAAACATGGCTGTAGCTTCTAAATGCATCCATGTAATATTACAAAACCTGCTGGGCATGCCGGTCATGGGTCACGGCGACAGTGACGAACTTTCACTCACTGGCCAAGAGGGGTGTGTCCTATGACAGCAACATTGCCGAAAAGGGACTGGGCTTAACTCCATCAGAGCTAACTGCCTTTAGCTAATTTGCATCTTTTAAATGGAATAAACTGCAAGATACTCTTAGCTTAAAGGCTCCAGTTTCTTACCCACAATTTGCTTCACTTATTTCATTATTTCATTCGGCACAGACTACATGCAGTTGTTAATTTAGCTGTTTTATCTATCTTATCTTATTTTACTTTACTTTATTGTTCATTTAATTTTATGTGTAGTTTATGTTGTAGATTATTTTGTGTGTTTCTTATATTTTATTTTTAAATCTTCAATTATTGTTGCTCCTAATTTTAGTCCTGTAACCGGGGCTCTCCTTAAAAAGCGAGCTTGCTCTGTCTCCCTGTATAAACAAAGGTTTGAAAGAATGAATTTTCCAAACACATCTACCTAATGACACAAACCCAGTGGGAAGCTTGGTCATGGGTCAAGGTAGCATTGACCTTCCTTACTGACTGGATAAAAGGGGCATGTCTTTGACAACAGCATTGCTGAAAGTGGGTGGGGTTTAGGACAAATAAGGCTGTAACTACAACCTTGGCTGAGGTCTGTGCTCTACTGAGTGCCTGCTTGTTTACTGGTGTGATAACTTCCAGGCCATAGTCCCGCATGTTTGCCTCTGCTCTCTTGTTTTCCTGCACAGTTGCTCTAGGTATTTTGCCTGCTGCCTGTGCCTGACTTCCTTGTTTTTGTCCTGCTGGAAAGCGAGGGCCTATAGAATACTGTGCCAGTCAGTCAGTCAGCAGTTACAGGCATATCTCCAAATATATTTGGTGGCTCACCATGAATTTTGATGACAACATTCATGTTGCCCGGTGAACAAATCAACGTTCCCTGTAGCGCCACCATCAGGCCAAATTGTAAGTATAACTGTGGAATATCTCAAACTCTATTTGGTGTTTCACCATGAAATGTGATGACAGTGTTCACGCTAGAGGATGAAACACATGCATTTTGGTGACTTCATGACAAGACAAGATTCATGTTGGTTAGAGCATGAAATCAGTCCATGCTGGTGACCCTATGACCCTCTAGTGCCACCAACAGATCAAATTGTTAATTTTGCACATTAATCTCTCTCTCTCTCTCTTTTCTTTTCTCTCTTTTTGGTGACCCCTTTTATATCGCTTTTTTACTGTCCAGTCTTCCTTATTTGATGTGACTTAAAGAAGTGGTCATAACACTAGAGAAATGGAAAAATAATTACTACAATGAATCTCCTTCTTTGAATTGTCTGTGGCCTTATGCCCAGCACTCACATGTTTAAAGCCCATAAAAAAGGGGCTGACACTAGAGAGGGAAGTCCTTCTCTGGACCAGCAACCCCACTGCACCATATTGTTTCCTCCATCTAGGTTGCTCAGCTTGATTTCCTCTGGGAGGGTTCCTTGTCACGCTAGCCACATTGAACACATTGCTCCACACTCACAGTTAAGCAACAAATATAACAACAGCTACCTCAATACAAAAGCAAAATGAATTACCTATCTCAGCCCTAAATTGCTATCTGAGTCACTGACTAACAGATCCCTTCCCAACCAAAAAACTGGGTAGGCTCAGTATCATGTATTCATGCATTCATTTATGCATCTATAGAGTCCTAATTAAATCCTGAATTGATGCAAGTTGGACAATGATTATGACAGTAGAATCCAAGTTAATCCAGGATGCTGTATGACAAAATTCCTTAAGTCTTTAACATGGCCTACTATGAGTAGTTTGCCAAGGGTAGAAGGAAGTGCTAGTTGAGGTGGCCTACAGCTACACAAAAGGAACTTTAGTAGAGCAAAATCCTTAGCAAACTATTTGCTACAGCTTTAGATAAACTGCTTTGAGTAGAGCAAAATTTTTCTACAACTTTGAATAGGCTTACAATGTTACAAACTATTTTGTCAAGGGTATAACTTTAAATAGGAATAAAGCATTCAAAAACTACCTTGAGAGTTTACCTCTACTTTGAGTAAGCCAACAGCTTTCTAAAAATATAAGCTATTAAATCAAATTTATTTTATCTAGTATATTTTGAGTCAATTAGCTCTAGCTACACTTTTTAAAAATATATATATGCCATTAAATTTGGTTTTAGTAGGGTTGTGCATGGCCAAGAACTACTTTGAATTCATAATATATTATTTATTTGCATTTATTATCTGTGGGTTTGATAACCCCTACTGTCCTCTACTTTAGGTGTTCTCAGATTATCAGGGGTCTTCAATAGCATTCTTGGTGGGTCTTCCAGGGGTCTTTGAGACTGTCCATGTCTTTCCTAGGATTTCCAGTGTAACTTTGCTATTCTGACCACCTACACCATACCATAATTCTGTAAAAAGTCATATATAACAACAAAACTATTCTAAGATGGGTTAGGGTTAGGGGACAAGAATATTTTCTAAGGTCCTTAACATGAAATTGTTTGGGTAGTCAAGGTTTAATTGATAATACAGTTAGGCTAGTTTTATGAAAAAGACTAAAAAGCAATATGCCATCATGAGAGTGAAATCCTAGGTGAGATCAAGTTACTGGACACATACCCCTCCTCCCCAAATACCCTTCCTCGCTCCAGCTGATATGAGTACCTACAACAAACCACAGGTATTATTATGTTATTTGAAATGATTATAAATGTATTGGTTTAGCTCCAGACAAACAGCTGTCTGGAAGCTGTCTAGAAGTGGTTGGTCTGAGCTGTCTGTGGAGTCAGCCCTGACATTTTACGCGGGTGTTCACACACTTTTACTTAGGTTCAGTAAGCGTTAATGATTGCTTTATTATTTAATTTAAATCGTTTCTGTATTAAATTGTAATCCTTGCGTTATGATGGTACAGTTTTGAATTTATATGTGACTGTGATGTCAGCTCTATAGACATTAACCATGTGTCACTGGATTGATAAACACTGCTCAGCTCACATAGATAAGACACACATTGTGGTTCACTTCATCAGTTTTTGTGGGCTTACTTTTCATAACGGTTAAATCACAATGGGCTGTTTTCTGATGCTAAATATTTACTAATAATTATTATTATAATAATGATTAATATTATTACTATAACTTACAACTATTTCATATGTCTTGTGGCAGCATAATTAAACATTTTTCAATTGTTGTAGACCCTGTTTAATTATTATAATTTATTAGTCTATTATTGTGTCACCTCTTTCATCAATGCAGCAATGCATCATAGCCTTTGCTTTACGACTGTATACTGAAGGATCAGGTTCGAAGTGTGTGTAGAACAACATGGCAATGCAAAGGTCATTCCATACATACAATCACACTGCCTCACCAGAACTACTGCTCTGACAATATAGTATGTCAGGCTTACCAGCAGCAGTCCAAAAGAATTTCACTGTGTTAAAGAAACACTACCACTTATCTGCAAGGCCATTTTTCTACCTTTAAATTAAAAAAAAAAAAAAAAAAAAAAAAAAAAAAATCTTTAATTAATATAATGCTATCAAATCATATTATATAAAATATAACTGGATAATGAGTCTATGAATAACATATATTCCAATGTTGATTGCAAATTACTTTTACGCTTGGCCTTAATATAAATATTTTGAAAATATTTTGAAAATAAATTTAAAATACAATGTATTTATGATTTGTGTGTGTGTGTGTGTACACACAATATATTTTGAATTTATAGATAGATAGATAGATAGATAGATAGATAGATAGATAGATAGATAGATAGATAGATAGATAGATAGATTTTTTGCAGTACTACATTAGAAATTAAATCAGGATATAATCATATCATGATAATAGTTTATGAACTTTTTAATGTATAAGTACTTGGAGAATTTATACCATTTTCTTTTGTTTGACTACTCTGGTTTCACAATATTTATGGGTATCATGCCTGCCTTATAGTGTGTGTGTGTGTGTGTGTGTGTGTGTGTGTGTGTGTGTGTGTGTGTGTGTGTGTGTATGTGTGTGTGTTTGTGTGTGTGCGCGCGCGCGCACGTGTGTGTGTGTGTGTGTGTGTGTCAGAGAGAAACAACCTCTCTCTCTTTCTCTCTGAGACAGAGACAGAGTGAGTGAGACTATAAGTCCCTGCGTTTTATTAGCACTGAGACAAATTTATTGATATTGAAGTCCAAAACTGAAATGGGTTAGAGGACGTCCAGGACAAGGTACGTCTGTTCCAGGCACTGTGCATTTGACACCATGTCCCCTGAAACTATGTGGGTCAGTGGTTGCTCCATTCAACTTAGAATGAGCCCAACTGGGGACACACAGTGCTATGGTACCCACTAGAAACACGCCCATGGCCCTCAGCAGGGTTTATCAAATGTTTTCATATTCCAGGACCTAGGCTCACTTTTAGTTAGAATTTGTCCCAGAGCCAAACAACAAGCAATGAAAGATTTCAGTTGTTTGTTCAGTATTGAATTGTAGCACTGTCTAAACTGTAGGGAGATACTGGTAGCTGGTGAAACCTTGGATAACAATAGCTGCAGTGAGGACTGCTGAACCGGGTCCTAATCAATATGAACATGGTGGACTACCATGAACATGAAGACCAGCAAAGAAACTGCTGCTAAATAGAATTAATGGTAAAATTACCTCCAAACACTGCCTGTGTATCCTGGCCTTTCCAGACACACGCATAAACACATTAGCTCTGTGGCTAATGTGTTTACCTCTAACCATGTAACATGTCTTAAAATAAAAACTCAAAAGCAGCACAGCCATTCACAGAGAGAAAATGTGCCCTTTAGGTTAATTTGGCGTTAGGTGTCTCATCTTGTTCTGGAAAACACATAATAATTTTTGCAAAAACATTTTAATATTCATATAATATATAGTGTAATTTTTCAAACATATTTACGTTATAGGCTACAATGCCAGAGACAAGAACAGGCGCATCTCATTTCACTACCTTAATGTGCGTGTGTGTGTGCGTGCGTGGTGGTGTGTGAGCGCCAGCAGGCCTACTTAGCAGGCCCATTGACATTAAGGACAAGTAAACAGACCCTGCTCGGGGGTGGAGGAGGAGGTGTGGGGGAGTGGGTTAACGCTGTCGCTATTGGCTGGCGGAGGTTGCGACGTCAGTGTCCCCTCCCAAGTAGTAAAAATGAGGTAGTAGATCAGCCTCTCTCTCTCTCTCTCTCTCTCTCTCTCTCTCCCTCTCTCTCTCTCTCTCTCTCTCTGTCTCTCTGCACGCACTGACTTTACCAAAGCTCGGTATGAACTAGTAGTGCTGATCCCGTGTCGGACCAGACTCATCCTGCCTTGCCAAACGGCTCTGAGGCTGTCAGTGGCTACATAACACGCACAGGAGGATGCACAAGAAGCTGGACTAAAGAAAAAGAAAAAGGAGAGGACAGGCCTAAACGGCAATTGTGATTTTCTAACAAAAGCAGAAGAGAAGGAAGGAGCATTGTGACTGGCTAAAAGGAGAAAAACAGAGGAGAAGGAGTTGTGGAAAAGAGCTGGGCTGGGCGGGCCTGCGGGGCCTCTGCAGACCGGACTAGCCCGAGTGCAGCCAACTTTAGTCCGGAATACACGGCTCACACCAACTGGCTTGTTTTCCAGATACCGTTAACAAGGCGCCACCGGGGAGAATATTCAACATGCAAACATCAAGACCGGACAACCCTTAAACAGCGAAAAGAACCCGCTGCTGCAGCATCCGCACAGGACCTCTCTGTGTGTGTGTGTGTGTGTGTGTGTGTGTGTGTGTGTGTGTGTGTGTGTGTGTGTGTGTGTGTGTCACTATGAGTCTGGTCTCGGGCTTCCCTCACCACCCGGTCATGCACCACCATGAAAGCCACTATTCCTTGCACGCGGCGGCTGCGGCGGCGGGTCGCTGTCACGAGGACACCGGGGCTCCTCCGTACTTCACGAGCTGGCTTATCAGCCACGCGGACATGTCCCCGACAGAATACGGCCTCGCGCCCGGCTACAGCCCCGACTACCATGGTAACAGCAGTGGCTCTACAGGCGGCCTGGACGCGCACCATCACCCACATCACCACCACTACGGGCCCGGCGGGATGGTCCCGGGAGCCGGGATATCGGTGAACGGAGCCGCGGTTGGCATGCACCACCACCACACACACCCCCGAACCGTGAAGCGAAGACCCACCGCCAACCGTAAGGAGAGGCGGCGGACCCAGAGCATCAACTCGGCTTTTGCTGAGCTGAGGGAATGTATCCCCAACGTGCCGGCAGACACTAAGCTGTCCAAGATCAAAACATTACGGCTGGCCACCAGCTACATCTCCTACCTGATGGACATCCTGGACAAGGACGGACAGCATGGAGACACACAGGCCTTCAAAGCCGAGCTGAAGAAGACGGAGGCCAGGGAGGAACGGAGGAAGAGAGAGGCGGTAAGAGCACTTTGTGAACCAGGCTATATTTCACTAAACACAGTGATTTATATGACACGCACCCTAAACAAGTCACGGGGTTATCCACAGACCATTACCTTATAGCTTATATAGGCTATTGCCCGGAGGAATTGTTCAACAGAATTTAATATTGCCTTGTTACGGTCAACTATAACCCAGGAATGGACAGGAGCAACTCCTCAATTCGGCTGCAGCAGCATAGGCCACAGGCCAAGGAAGAAAATTATTTTGATTAGTCTGTCACATTATTTCCACTAAATAGGATAAACTAGAGTTTAACTACTGACACGAATCGTCATATCCCACTTTCATTATAGGCCTAAAGCATAAATCATCATAGTAATGTAATTTACATGAGGTTCTAGTGGATGCTTTGTTTACCGACTGGAGGTCATATTGTTTATCATGCTATACATTTACAATTATATTATTTTAGGCGTAGGCCCTCTGGTGATAAATATGAGGTGATGGGGTGGAAGAAAGAAACAGAACAATAACAAATCATTCACAACGCTCCTCCTAGTCAACATTTGGTGGATTCAAATTAAATGAGCGATGGTAGTTTAAGGCATAGTCCTAGATAAAGTTGGACAGGACATTATAGATAGGTAACTTTGTCTTAGGCCTATAAGAACAACGGAGCACTTCATTTATGACAATTTTTTATTCTCGGCAAATATAGGCCTACACACAAGTGAGGCTATAAAATATGACTCAAGCGCTTTCATGAGAGATTTGCTCCCACTTTTCAGTTTAATAGATTACCAGGGCGCGTGCAATCTACTAAGCAGTCAAAGTTACTGCTTCTGGAATCCATTCGCCTATATTACATATTACATATAAAATATGCCTGTATTACAGTGATGTTTGGTAGACTATATATATTAAAAGTCGCATTCTATCAGATATTCACAATTTTCGATGAGCAACTCAACATGAAGCCGCCACATTTTTGAAAGGAGAATGGCGTAACGAGGACGTGGGTCTGGGATAACACGGCGGAAAGAAAACATCACGCCAAAGAGACTCAAACCGGAGGAGAGCACTCCTGGAATTCTGTTAGAAAGGTGTGATGGTGCATATGTGATACTAAAAACATCAAAATAAATAAAATAAAAAATAGAGGGCAAGATACTGACAAAGGTCAGCCGTGTGTTATAGCCTAGGTAGCTCTTAATTTTATAGTTCATGTCATAGTAACGATCGATACATTCTGATGCATCTATTAGAGGAGGAGACGATTATTTCAAACGCTGAAACTATCATTTTGTAATACCTTTGGTCTATTAATAACTGTGCAACAGGCCTTCAGTCTGCTTGGGGCGAAGCGGCAACACAACATAAGGCACAGTAATATAGCCTCCACATTTTATCATATCTGTGATCTACACACTGTAAACCGTATTGTTCAGTAATTTCTGAAACAGAAGGAACATCGAATAATAACAACATGAACAACAACAACAATCATTGTAACAACAACAATAACAACAACATCAACAAAAACAACAACAAAAATAACAACAACAATAATAATAATAACAATAATAATAATGATAACAACAACAACAACAACAATAATAATAATAATAATAGAAGTTTAATATATATATATATATATATATATATATATATAATTATGTAAATTATATATTTTAATTTTTACCAGTTCTTCATAATGGGCGCTGCTACACTGCTTAACTTTCCCCAAAAGCGTATTTTACCGTACAGTTGTATATGATATGATATTAGGATAAAACTTTATACACGATAATACGCCAGCAAGTGGAGATTTGGGACTTAAATCTACATTGGTGGTTGCCATCCTCAGATGGCGTGGAGCCAGCAGGGGCCGGGGTCAGCCACATAGAGCCGCTGCTGTTATTACCAGCAGCACCATATCTTTTAGCTCCAGCTTCACAGCACTCCTTCAGCTATTATGGATTTATTGTTAGACACAACCTGGACGTTTGAAAAATTACACTGAGTACATCCAAAGAAGACAGTTCATCCACGATTTTACACTGGCATAGCTATCTACACACACACACACACACACACACACACACACACACACACACACACACACACACATATATATATATATATATATATATATATATATATATATATATATATCCAAAGAAGACAGTTCATCCACGACCATAAAATAACCATAAAATTTGAACACAATTAAAATAGAAAAACAAATTACAAGAAAACTGTTCATAATTAGGCCTATCATAATTACTTATTACTAATTACTAAAATTATAAGAAAACTACTATAAGCTTAAAATAGTAATAAAATAAAATAAACACACACTATTTATGTATGTGCGCAGGTATGTGTATGTATACACACACACACACATATAGATAGATAGATATAGATATAGATATAGATATAGATATACACACACATACATATATATGGACACACACGCGTATGTATACTGTTGGTTGTTTTCCTTATGCTGATTACTGAGTAGAGGTCAGAGTGTGCCCTCGATTTGTTTACCACTCCATCAGTAGGTCCAAACAGAACTAAGCCCTACAGTCAGTCCAGTCAGTAAGTTAGTGCCAACATATATGGGGCCGGTGATCAGGCCTGTGTTGGTTCTCCTCCTGACATTGATTCTCAGTGCTTTAATGAAAGCACCAGCGTGTTGTTTTACCTCACATTCATCTCATGTAGTAAAGGCCAACCCGTGGAGTCAACTAAATAAAGGCTGTACAACGACAACCTACTGTCCTGTAGCATTTTAAGACAGTCATTTTTGTATTGAAACTGAACAGGGCTAACATGTAAACCGACGGAGTTGTCCGAGATATAACATAGAGAACAGAACAGAATAGAATAGAAAATAGTTTTCTCCCTGCCTGTCTATAAGAAGTATGGCGTTTAATTGAAGCCAGAACGTCATTTTCCGTCACATTTCAACCTAAAATCACAAGTTAATAGGAGGATGTGGTCCTGTTAATAACTCATGTCAACCCCTTTAAAAAGTTACAGCTCTGGATTTAAGTAGAAACTCTTTTTTTAGCAGGGGACATTTTGTCATGTATGGTCCACTGCAGTAGGCCTATCACCGTAAAAACATTCAATACAGCATCCACGTACACTGTGGTATAATTTGCGTTTACTGACATAGATAGCCTACTTCACAGTATGAGACACTGTAGGATCATGCAGACACACCACACCATACTGTGACATATATCGGCCTATATCGCTGCTGTCCTGTGAAAACCATGTATCTCCAAATTAACAGCAGTTAACTAGGAAAACAGTTTCGTTTATAGCGTGGCTACCGAACGTTTTTAGGTTATCTAATTGGTTTTTTAACAATTTTCATAAACCCAAGAGTTGTAGAATTGTTTTAAACCTAATGAGGGGCAGGTCAATTCTCATATTAAATTAAAACGTGAAAATCACCATCAGAGACAGTCTTAGTAGTGCTTTAGCATGCAACATAGTGTTCAGTGCACGGATGATTGATGTGAAATTTATGTGTATGAATTTTATTTCACCTTAATAATTTGAGGTTGAATCCAGCTGCAGTCATGTATTTTGCGTCATGCGTGTTTGTATTTTAAAGGAGAAAGAGCCTTTCTTGTTTCACGCAGGTGTAGACGATGTGCTTCAAATGCAGCGGCCTGGAAATGTAGACCATTTAGACAATGTTCTTCCTCTTCAGTTCTTTCTGAGATGAGAAGGGAGGCAGCAGGACATTATCCTAAATTATTTTCAACGTTATAGGTGACCTAAATCTCCAAACGTATGGCCAAGGTTAATAACCCGTAGGCTGATGACTGAGTTGGCTTTGGTCGCAATATTATGTTTAAGAAAATGATAGCAACTCTGTTTTTGTTTCCAGCCATAGTGCCCTATGGCTTTTGGATACAAAAGTTGAGTGATATGTGATGAGGGTACAAGTGCAGGATATACAGAGCCGTGCTGCTGGTATAGGCTGGATTTATAGGACTTCTTTTAGCCTGTGATGTTTTTAGCAGACTGACAGGAATAGTCGGGGTCTAGGAAAAAAAAAAAAAAAAAAAAAAAACACTGGCAATGGTTGTACTTTCAGTGATGTGTAGCCTGCAGACAAATAGAGGCTGAGCCTCTGCAGTGACAAATGACCACGACTGGAAACCAATGTCAGTATTGGCTGCGTGGAGCCTTATACTTTGAAAAGGTGTATAGAGTTAACACTGTAGGTGTATTTGCAAATAAATTAATAATTTTAAAAAAAATGATAATAATAATAATAATAATAATAATGATAATAATAATAATAATAAGTATCTACAAAATAATTGTAATGTAAATAAAATATAAACTTTGGCTGGTTAACATGACTTCAGTTGAAGTAGTGCGCGTAAGACAAAGTAGTAGTATTACTATTATGATTAATCATCATCATCATAAAAGCATAAGTGTATTATGAGTGCATTATGAATCCATTATAATTACTATAATTAGTGCATTACATAATTAACAAGCAGTAAAAATGTTAAACCGTTGAATACTGATATGGCAACTTTATGATAAATGACATTAAATTAAAGCTGCTCAGCTTCAGTTGTTTGTGCATTTGTATAGGCTTATTCATCTATGGCTCATTGTTTTCCATATCATTGTTACTGTTATTATTAGGCTATTGTTGTTGCCATTGCGATAACAACAACAACAACGACGACGACAATAATAATAATAATAATAATAGTAGTAGTAGTAGTAGTAGTAGTAGTAGTAGTAATAATAATAATAATAATAATAATAATAATAATGTTTTACAAAAAACATCAACTTACCTTTTTCTTGTCTTTTTAAAAATCAGAGTTATATGTTTTACAGTTGTTTATGCTTGGCCCTCCTCAAGTCTCTAATGAAAACCACATTTCTGTCTCAATGAGACTAGCCGAGGAAACAGAAAAAAAGAAAAGATATGTGTGGTGACCGATTTGTGAAAGTGGTAATGCTTTGACTGGGAATAGAATAGATTAGATCGAATAGAATAGAATAGAATAGAATAGAATAGAATAGAATAGAATAGAATAGAATTTGAAAAATCTGGAAATGAGCCTGTATGTAGGCTTATTATCCAGCCTGTTCTTGTTTAAAGTGACTCCAGCAGGCTTCTGGCGGCTCTGCCCATCACAGTGTTGAATGGACCTCAGGATGACACATTTCGCCTACTTTAATAAGGATCCCTGATTGAAAAGCTGACGGATTTTCCCCTCCTTCTCTACTGTCTATTTAAAACGGATAGCTAGCCTTGGCCCCTGTATTTTCTGTTTTCGTTTGTGTCGATAGTCACCCCGAATTCCGTTCAAACTCTCTCAGGTAAATGATGTCCGGGGTCATCCTGCACACGATCCGGCGAGCATTTCATTTCAACAACAGCGCTTTTCCTCCTAACACATCACATGGCTTGATAACCAGAGGACCAAGTGCAGACGTTTGATTGAAAAGAAGATCGGCCTGGTGGATTGGCCTACAGGCCTGTTCACAGGCCCAATTAAAGAGCGGAGCCTACTGATTCAGAAAAAAATTCCAAACAAGTCAGCACGACGACTTGTGCAATTTTTGCATGGAGTTTGGGGTGGCGTTCTATAAATGCGGTGTAGACCGAGGTTATCAATAGCATGTGAATGAACTTAGTCCGGTAGGCTATTTATGCCGTTCATAGATCAAGAACAACTAGACAAATAGGATGTAAAGAACAGCGGGTAGCATATAGTTTCGAATATTGCTTAATAAATCTGCATAATGCTGTCTGTATTGTGTGCAATTGTAAGGCAAAACGATTAGCTCATTTCCAAGGTTTAGGTTTGCGGTCCTGCTAATCTGGTTAATATTGTATAATTATTGTTCTTCATTGGGTGGCCCATTATGTTAAGCCTCCTTTGCTCAGTTGCACTATCTTAAAACTCCAAGACATTTAGAACAGATTGAACTAGATTAGCCTTTCTAATTCATGCAGTTAGTAGGTGACTTAACATGGAACACAAATAGGTCTATACTGTATCCGAACCCACGGAAAGAATCTCATTTAGGACCAGGACACACACACACACACACACACGTGTGTGTGTGTGTGTGTGTGTGTGTGTGTGGATAGATAGATAGAGAGAGAGAGAGAGAGAGAGAGAGAGAGAGAGAGAGAGAGAGAGAGATGATGATGATGATGATGATAAGATCGGTAATAAAGTAGACTGGGTAATATTAGATGCAGGGACTTTGCCATGTAGCTCAGTGTTTATTTTATTTTTATTTTTATTTGGCTTCATTGTAGCCTACAAAAAATTCCGCCTTCTTATAGTATCAATGTAGTAGTAGCAGTACAGTAACACTACTAGCCTACATAATAGATCTGGCCCTGCTGTGCCCGTGTTTGCGTGGGTTTCCCTCTGCAGTCTGAAGACATGCGGACCAGTGGAACTGATGATTGTTAATTGCCAACATGAACAACAGGTGTGAATATTGCTGTGGATGAGTGTGTGTGTGTGTGTGTGTGTGTGTGTGTGTGTGTGTGTGTGTGTGTGTTAAAATCGGCTTAAGTCTGGGATAGACTGTGCAGGGTGTTTCCTTGCCCTCGGCCAGTCCTTGCTGGGATACTGGCTCCAGCCTCCCGTGACCCTGAATAGAAACGAGCGGGTATGGCATATGAATGGATGGATGGATATTAATAACAGGAATAATAATAGGCCTATTACTAAAATTGCTACTTATCAACTGGAATAATATAGGCCTACTATCGCCTCGACAATAACGACAACAATTTAAAAAATACAATATATAATACAATATACTACTACTACTACTAATAATAATAATAATAACAATAATAATTAAACAACAACAACAACAACAACAATAATAATAATAATAACAATAACAACAACAACAAAAAAATAAAATAAAATAATAATAATAATAATAATAATAATGTGTGTTCCGTCCTCAGGTGGAGGTCTTGAAGACAGCGTCATCCTCCTCGTCATCATCATCATCGTCATCAGTCGGCGATAAGAAGACTAAAGGACGGACAGGATGGCCTCAACATGTCTGGGCCCTGGAACTCAAACAGTAGTTCCTCCATCTCTTCTCCTGCATCTCTGTCACCGGGAACAAATGAGTGAATGAACGAATAAATGACTGCATGACTGACGTGATAATAGGCCTGTCCTGTCTGCAGAACTGACCCACAATCAGTCCTTTTATTTCCGATGGACCGACGAGCATTCGCTTTCGTGTGGCAAGACAGAAATAAAGTTGCACTTTAATGTTGTCTTGCTCATCGGCAGCCTGGTAGGAGCCTGTCTGCTGGAAGATAGTGTGTTCCGCACTCTCCTCTTATTGCTGCGGGGGCGCAGAGCTCAATTGTAAATGTTGCGCCAGGCTTTGGCTTCAGGTCTCCACTTGGTACCTGCACAAAGAGAAGGTCAGGTCTCACACAAAACCAGCGCTTTTACATTCAGCATGCATCATGCATACCAAGCAGCTTATAGGAATTTAAGTCACTAGAGGTCGTTTTAAAAATTAGTTTAAGATAATGTTTAAGGGACCATTCAATATCAGGGATAAAAATGAACTTTCAGAGAGTTCAAACTTTCTTCACACCAGTATTCCATCACCGTAATAAAGTCGTCCGCATTAGTGTCCCTAAAAGCAGCAGCACTGTTGTGTTTTAATGATTGACATTGGGCGGAGTAAAATGGGTCCCTCCTGTGGAAATAGTCCCGGGAACATTTGCTTTAGGCTACATGGCCAATTATCGGTTCTACGGTTTATGAATAGCGACGACTTTGTGAGCCGCAGAAGCATTATATGGCAAGAGCTTCAACCACAAATTCATATTTGAAAAATCAAGGGATTTTAATTATAAGTTGTGAAATCTTTAGTAGCACCGCATGATTTGCAAAATGGTTTGTTGCAAAGTAATATTTAAGTAAACTTTAGTAAATGGACACAACATTGAAAATCGCTTGAGTAGTCCTTTAAATTTCAACACTTTGGAATCGCCCGTTGCTTTTACATTTTTCCTCCGTCAAAATCCACTACCACTGTGAACCAGTTGTCAAAGATAATTGATCCCAACGACAGCAGCGTGGTGGGGTGGGTATATGCAGAACTGAGGAGCGGGCTCGATTAAGCTCTTAAACCTTGTTCTACCAGATTTATGTTCTCGATGAGCAAGGCAGCAATAAACTGCTACGTGTTTTGAATCGGGTCTGGCTGGACATTGTCTTTCATTCGCGGGAGAACGGGACATATCAGGGATAAGCGGAACCATGGTAAATCCACCTCCTCCCCTCTCACCCCCTTTCTCTCCCTCTTCCTATTTCTCTCTCACACATATAAAGAGACAACAGACGGCATGTTGTTCTGCTCTACGCTTTATTTAAAGGAATATATTTATGTGCAATGTGACCGTTTAGAAGGACTGACGACCCAAACAGCCATTCCACTGAAGGACAAGGAAGTGACAGTTACTGTTGAATATCTTTTATAAGACTTCGAGGTGTTTGTGAAGTTTGCCCCTCACCCCCTCCGGGCTGTCCATGTAAGTATCTCTAAGGTGATGATGTAGTGTTCATGTTGTGAAGTGACGTGGTGGGAAACTAAATAATGATATATAATAATGTGGGATGTAAACAGTGCCAATTTAATTCAATAAACCACCACCTTGATTAGATGATAACCGATGCAAACCAGGCTGATTTATTATTCTCACACAGGCCTCAACACGGACAGTCTCCAGGTCATAGTATTTTAGAATTGAGAGCCAATGAGAAGAGCCTAAATACATACTACAATAAAGAGTGCAATGGGGAAAATGTTCAAAATGGCATGGCCTGCATTAGGAAGGTCACAATAAATAATAAATAAATCTGAGAAAATTATTTGAAAACTGGTTTTCCGGATATGCAAATCTTATGCCTAAAATATCACTACTTTTTAAAGTCATAAAATTTCAACTGGTAAAACTAACTGTGCTATTTGAAAACTTGAAAATAAAGATTACGTGACTGATATGGGAAATTGCTCCAGGAATGAGCACGGTATGTTTGAGGCCATGACATTTGTCACATGACGCGCGTCATCCCGTTCTCTCTGCCTGTCCCTCTCCAACTTGACCTGGGAAGTGCAAAAGAGAAAAAAAAGTAAATTAGGCTATCTATCTATCTATCTATCTATCTATCTATCTATCTATATGTATCTATATCTATCTATCTATCTATCTATCTATCTATCTATCTATCTATCTATCTATCTATATATATATATATATGTATATGTATATATAGATAGATAGATAGATAGATAGATATAGATAGATATATAGAGAGATATATATAGATATATAGAGATATATAGATAGATAGATATAGATATATTATCAACAAGTAAACAAACTGCCCGACAACGATAAATGCAGTTGGTCAAAGTGGCTCCCGGGGGCCTTTGACACTACGTCAACCTCTTAGTAGGGGCCTACTCTGGCAAAGGTTGCGTCAACATTGTGCTCTAAGATAAGCAGCGAGCAGGCGGTGTTATAATACTGGGCAAATGGGTTTCATTATCTGCGGCTGTCTAAGCCAAAATATAACAAAGATGAAGACTCGGGACGTCTCAACCGTGCGGGAGGAGACTCGGTCCTTGTCAGTCACTCGAAAGGGAAGCGCAAGAAACCAGCGAGACAAACATCTTGAAACAGAAGTTTTCTCCACTTTCAGTTGTAGGAAACATACAAACACACACATGAATGTATTTTCGGGAATGCCGACCTGACGTCCATCAATATTAAGGAAGCATCGCGCATATCAGGTTCAGCATGCTCACTTGCGGACTGCGGACCACAGTCACCTAGTGAATCTGAGCAGATTAGACCACAAGAAGGCTCCTCAGCTACTGTGAGATTATTCAACCTGTCGGCTACTCTATTACTCACCTCTAACTCCGATAGTGTATTCCTCATTACAAATGGACTATGCGCGACCCAGCGTTTTTTCAAACCAATCATTTTAAATTCTTGTGACGATCAAATGGTTTCCAAAGATCTAAAACATGTCCCGCTGAATTACAGGGAAATGCGTTTAAAATAGTGCAAAATGTAGATGTTTTCTATTCGATGTAATGGCCATAAAAAAAAAATCTCTGAATATTTCATTCAGTATATGAACTGCTGCAACCAGAAGATACACAACATGGATGAGATATATGGATGGGAAAAAAATGTTTTTTTCTAACTTTGAGGCTACTGCAGGGGAAACTTAAAGGAAACTCAGAGGTCAAGGGTTTAAGTACATTTTGTTTTGGCTAATGTGAAGTCAGTGGAGATCACAGAGATGAGCCAGACGCAGAGCCCCATCCAGGTGCGTCACTTGTCCTATTTACAGGTATAAGGGGAGGTGGCTGGCTGTTGTCTGAAATCTTACATGCAACATATGACAGCTACTACCACTTCAGCGTATAATTTGCCTCTGCAGAGTTGCAGCATGTTTGTGCCCACATGCCAATATTGGCTTTTTGATCAGGGCTTGACAGTAGACCGCTGCCGAACCAAATCTGCAGTGTTTTCAGCTGCTGCGCTGGCTTGCAGACTGGAGAGTTGACGTCACTTTTTGCCGGAGCAGCCAATCCAGGGCTGTGGGTTTTGGCAGAGAGACGTTTTGTCAGGAAGAATCTCCCATGTAACTTCAGAGACAAATGAGTCATGATATTTGGAGATTTTCAATTTTATTCCAACACGGATAGCAGGCCAGAGAAGAGATGCAACTTCAACACATCTCGAACACTTTGGAGTAATACTTTGACTTCGCTTACGTTGTTGCACGATGAGAAATGATGCCACCACAACTCCCAAATTATTCTGTGGCTCTTACACCGATCAAATCAGTGATGTCCCTATACATTTGGGGGACATCGGCAGAAAATAATTCGAGGGCCCCTGCGTCCTGCATTTTATGATTAATAGGTCAGAGTCCAAAAGATGAACAACCTGAAAGATTTTATTTCATCCTTTAAACAAAATGCACTTTATTTCTTTTTATTTAAATTTTTTGGGAGTAATTGAGATAATTTATGTTTTTTTTTTTTTTTGTAATATAATTATATAATATATAATTATGGTATTATATCAATAATATACAATTAACTTATTATCATAATAAATATAGTTTTATGCTGATTTTTTAAAAAAATAGGTTTGATCATTTCCTATTATTTGGGGTTTTTTTTGTTTTGTTTTGTTTTGTTACTTTCTTCAAAGTTTCTTATAATTTCTTACTGTTTTTTGTGCGTGCAAACCTTGTCACTTTGTTATACTCACTGCAGATCATATTGCACATCAACTTTTTCCTCATGTTTTTGAAAGAAATCAAGTGAATTTGTGAGGGTTTACAAGAGAAATGCAAGCAAAAAATATCTGATGTCAATCCAGCATCAATGATCTGATCATTTTTTAAATTAATTAATTCGTGCATGCATGCGTGCATTCATTTTGAGTTTATAAATATAGTTTTCCTGTATTTTTTTTTTTTTTTAGTGTTTCTTTTCTAATTTTCTGATTGGTTGTGGGGGTCCCTATATTGAGAAAAGCGGGGCCCTTGGCACTGTGTCTGATCTGTCCAGTGGGTGCAACAGCTCTGATCTAAATAATTTACTGTATGCGATGCCAAGTTATTTCTTAAGTCATTAATTTCTACACCAGAAAAATCTTATAAAATTGAAAGTGTTTGTTTGGGGATGATGCATAATTGGGAGCAGAGGTTTACAGCAAAAACCTCAGTCTACTTTCAACACAGTGATGAAACTATTCTTTTCTCTGGCTTTTCATATGCTATTAAAGGCTATACACTCCTGATCAAAATCTTAAGACCAGTTGAGAAATTGCAAGAATTTACATTTTGCACTGTTGGATCTTAAGAAGGTTCTAAGTAGAGCTTCAAAATGCAAAAAGAAGAAATGGGAGTGAGACAAAAAAAAAAAAAAAAAGAAAAAAAAGAAAAAGAAAAAGCAATTTATTGCAAACAACCATTAAATAGAAATAGGCTGTTCATCAGCTGATCAAAAGTTTAAGACCACAGCCTTTAAAAGCCCAAATCTTGGCAAAAATGTGGATTCAGTGTCATTTTCTGTCAGGTATCCACACTGTCATGACCTCCTGATGGCAAAGGCAAAAAAGCTTTCTTGTTAATTACCTCAAAAATTCATTTCGGCATGCTTGATGCTAGTGTTTCCAGGAGGCTAGTGGGAATGTTGCTCCAAGTGGTGAAGATGGCTTCACGGAGGGCATCCAGTGTCTGGAACTGGTGTCCATTTCTGTAAACTTCCCTTGCCATCCAACCCCAAATGTTCTCAATTGGATTTAGATCAGGGGAACACGCAGGATGGTTCAAAAGAGTGATGTTATTTCTCTGGAAGAAGTCCTTTGTCAGGCGGGCATTGTGAACTGCAGCGTTGTCCTGTTGAAAAACCCAGTCATTACCACACAGACGATGGCCTTCAGTCATGAGGGATGCCCCCTGCAACATCTCCACATAGCCAGCTGCTGTTTGACACCTCTGCACAACCTGAAGCTCCATTGTTCCATTGAAGGAAAAAGCCCCCCAGATCATGATGGGGCCCTCTCCACTGTGAGGGCAAGGATTTCCTTGTCATGCCAGTAACGTTAGAAGCCATCAGGACCATCAAGGTTAAATTTTTTCTCATCAGAGAATAAAACTTTCTTCCACCTTTCATTGTCCCATGTTTGGTGCTCGTGTACAAACTCCAAACGGGCAATTTTGTGTCGTTGAAGGAGACGAGGCCTTTGAAGGTGTTTTTTGTTCTTAAAACCCTTCTCTCGCAGATGTCGTCTGATGGTTATGGGACTGCAGTTGGCACCAGTGACAAGCTTAATTTGGGCCGAGGATCGTCCCGTGTCTTGACGGACAGCCAATTGGATCCTCTGGCTCAGGGCCGGTGAAATTTTTTTGGGTCTACCACTTGACTTTTTTGTTCCATAACCCTCAGGATCTTTTAAGAAGTTAAAAATGACTGTCTGACTGCGTCCAACCTCAGCAGCAATGGCACGCTGTGAGGGCCTTGTTGTTGGGCTTTGCTTATGCAGCTCAACAATCTGACTGCGTTCAAAGAGAGAAAGCTTTTTTGCCTTTGCCATCAGGAGGTCATGACAGTGTGGATACCTGACAGAAAATGACACTGAATCCACATTTTTGCCAAGATTTGGGCATTTAAAGGCCGTGGTCTTAAACTTTTGATCAGCTGATGAACAGCTTTTTGTCTCACTCCCATTTCTTCTTTTTGCATTTTGAAGCTCTACTTAGAACCTTTTTAAGATCCAACAGTGCAAAATGTAAATTCTTGCAATTTCTCA
The DNA here is from genome assembly GCF_902150065.1 of Myripristis murdjan. Classification (NCBI taxonomy): domain Eukaryota; kingdom Metazoa; phylum Chordata; class Actinopteri; order Holocentriformes; family Holocentridae; genus Myripristis; species Myripristis murdjan. Next base: position 40,976,532 of record NC_043980.1, on the reverse strand, counting down.
ACTGGTCTTAAGATTTTGATCAGGAGTATATTTGTGTTTCACTGTTACAGTATGAAAGCCACGGAACTTGACTAACTGTGGCTGTCAGTCTGGGTAGCGCTGGGTCCAGTCCCTGCTGTACATAGTCCTGCAGCCACGCCCCCACATCCCCCTTTAGTTGAGGTGAACCCTCCACCTTTAAATACTGGATTGGCCCCTGGATTTTCCTTACTAGTTGGCAACATTGGCATGGCTACTTCACTCTAAGAATGGAGGGCACTAAGCAAGAGCAAACCTCTATAACCAATAAAAACAGCTAAGTTGTAGCTGCCTAAGAAAAAATGATGAGAGTAACTGAGTGACACCGTTGGTGAATATATTGCTAATTTGGGCCAGCCTTTTCAAACCTGTTCCCTGACAATAGAATGACTGTGGGAAGAACAACACTATATGCCTTACCACTTTTGGGATCTCACTTTATTTAAAATGACTTCTATAATGAGAGAACTATCATGAGAAGCTGGACTAATCAGGCTTTTAGAGAGAGTCTTGATCATACATAACCAGGTAGATTTCCATATTGGATGATGGAGGTGTGCTAATTTGGGCTCATATTTTTGGGGGCATACTACTGCCATGGACACTGGACAAAACACAGCCAACTCAGTGAATGCTGATTGATATGGGCTTGTGCAGAACTTCATATTCTAGCACAGTGTTTATGAAAGTGAAATATGGTCCTTAACAGGGCAAAAACTAAACAAGGCACTTTTGTCCACATTTGAATTTCTTTCTCCAGATTTTACAATTAAAAGTATTTTAATGGAAGGGTTGCATTGAAAGGAAGATGTCACTGTCATTCTTCAACTTATAGTCCACACAGTAACTTAATTTAATTTCATAGAATTTGTTGCTTTACATGTACACTGCAGCAGATATGAGGTTGTAGAAAACTTTTTGCAGCACTCAACATGGCTTCCAAGGTACTCAAAACAAAAGAAAGAATAACAGACTTTACACAGTACCACGATGAAATGTGTCTCCACAAAAATGGGGGTCAGATTAGTTTTACATTCTGGTTAAGGATACATACATATATATATGTGTGTGTGTGTGTGTGTGTGTGTGTGTGTGTGTGTGTATAGTTAAGGATATAGTGAAACTAAAATTAGTTTTCTACTTTTTCATGCTAAATGAAATAGAATCATTGTGATGTAAGCTATAGGCCTGCAGCAAGTTAAGTTAGAGGACAGGATCTTTTACAGGAAAAAGTGAGAATTAGTGTTTTTTTGTCAACATAATCAATGTTAGTTGCTTGGGTGGTGACCGCTTTATGTTTGCTGTGGTAAAATTAATGAGTGGGCGTACAGACATGTAACATTATGACATCATCCATTCATTCAATATCTGGAATATGCAGATGCAAAGATGGGATCAGTTTTTCACCAAGTACTTAAAATAGGTTTTGCCGGCACTAAACTGGTAAACTATGGTGGGTAGGGAGACTGATGGGGTGCAGGGTGAGAGGGGAATAGGGGGCGGATGGGAGGGGGTGCAGCCACACCCCCTGCACCCCTAGTTCCGACGTCTATGTGTGAAGGTATATCTCACATCTATTTATTATTAAATCTATTTTCTATGATGTCACTCTAATGCTCTAAACAAATAGTTTGTTAAGGAACCTTGATCTGAAAGGTTCTTTGTGGAATCAGAAGTGGTCCTCTCAAAGCACCACAATAAGGAACAATGTTCAATTTCAGTTAGCATCCTTTTTCTATTTTTCATGTACCTTTTCTCCTCTCTCTTCTTTGAAGAACCATTTCTGGTTCCTCAAACAACTTTTTTGATGGGTCCTTTGGGGATTCCTTGAAGAATCATTTCTTCTGGTTCTTTAAAGAACCACTGTTTTATGGCTCTTTGAGCCACCCTTAAAAGATGTAGAAAAACAAAATCCTCATGTAGAAGTTTCTTTGTGGAACCATAAATGGTTCTCCTATGGAATCACACTGAAGAACAATTTTTGGTTCCATTTGGCTCCTTTGTTTTTCTGTCCAGTGTACTCCACCACTGTGTATAGAGGCTGGTAATTATAGCTAGCCCTCAGGTCCATTCCACATGGAGGTGTGTTACCAGTCAATATGAGGGTCCAATGCTTTAGATTTAATCTTGCACCATCTTACCTCTGGCTCATACAATGGTGGTCTGGAGATTTTTTTTTTTTTTTTTTTTTTTTTTTTTTATCTTAACCCTTTATAGGGCACTCGCTGAAATACTTTGAAATTCAAAAAAAAAAAAAAAAAAAAAAAACCCTAGACTGTTATTAGAGAACATGACAGGACTTTATTACTTCTATAAAATTTTTCTAAAATTTTCATTTTGTAATAGAAAATCAAAGCCAATGAGATTGATAAAATGCCACAATCATGTGACCTGGGATGTAGAGCGATCTTTGCTGATTGGCTGGGTGAAGACCAAATGATTATTGAACTAACTGAGACAGGCGATGGGCCTGATATGTAAAATTTCTGAAATTACCAAAAATAGTCACTTGCCCTATAAAGGGAAATGTCACAGTGTGTAGGGAAATGCAAGACCCTAAGATTGGTGTTGGGCATGACCCAACACGGAAGTACGATATTGCATAATGCAGTGTGGTACTATGTAATACATTACTGACATGATGCCCTGCGAAAGCAACAATGACTCAAGACTGCAGCCTTCCTAGCTAGCTCACAATTTTTGAAAACCAAGATGAGCCTAGAATCAGTAAGAATTATCCTCCAAAACAAAAAGGGCACTGGATAAAAAGTATGAATAACTGCATGCTGATTACAGGTTCATATCCTGTGAGGGACCTGATGGTGTAGAAGCCCCCAAATTTGTTATTTGCCTGGAAATCTAAGCTCTATTTATCTGTGAAACCCTTGGATCTGAAAAGGCATCCATGCCAAACATTATATAGAAGGAGGGAGGGGATTTTTTTCCTTGGCTTTTCTGACAACCTCACTTCACAAAATATTTCATGGGTCTTATGATGACATTTGGTTCATAGAATAAAAAAGTTTGGAAACCCCTGGATTAGATGCACTTTATTAATCCCCAAGAGGGGAAACTGAGTAAACTGGGTATAGGAGCCTAAAATGTCTATTGTAATGGTCAGTCTATAGCATGTGGAGGTCTGTGCTAATGCTTAGTCTACACTATGTGGAGGTCTCCTATCAGTGTCAGACAGACTGGAGCCGCTGACTGGAATGTTGAATGTTGGCAGAGTTGTGATGGATGAAGCATTTACCAGTGCGGCTGTACAAAATGGACTCTTTACTACAATTTTCTACCATAATGCTACCAATACACTCATGTTACAACAGATTTACAGCCATACTCCTATCAAAAGTCTTCTACTACATTAGATTTACAGCCATACTTTCATTTAAGTGCCAAAAGAGCAACACATTTATAGTCATAGTCCTCCCTCACAAATATGGAATATGGAATTCTGGCCTTTGAACGCTATACCAGTTGAACCTGCTATTCAAATATTCTGTGAGGCAGATATTTCTCTTCCAAATAATCTTTCAATTATTTCAAAGTTTTCCATTGAAAATTAATTGAGATCTTGTCGTATTAATCTTACTAAGCAAGCACTTACTCAAATCATAACACAAAGGACAAAATGAAGCAAAATGCTTTTCATTTTCAATTTATTTTTGCCAACATAAATAGCAAAGCCAATCCATTTTATCAGTACCAAAATAATGTCCAGTTTCCACATGTACCACATGTTCAGGACCTGATCTGAGCACATAAAGAAATAACTTACCACACAAATTTTGTCATGCTGAAAGGTGTAATGATAGCACATAACATAATGATAAAATAGAGTGGAGAATTGAAGACACTGAGCTGTCAATATGTCTATCTATTGATAAGTCCTTATCTAGAATCCACATTGGTATGTTGATGGCAGGAGGAGAAGAGGTCAAGTTAATTTCCGTGTCCTGATGAGGACTAACAAGGTCTGACTCTGGCCTCAGGTGAAGACAAGAGCACAGATGATTAGCAAGAGAGCTGACACAGATGACCCAGAAATGACTGGGACCCCCTCACACCGACACACACATACATGCACATTCCTATGAAAGGGCAGATATTCAAATTCCTTGTCGGGGGGACAAGAGACAGAAAAATTTCCCTTCAGCAATTCCCGGGGAGAGGGGGGGCACCAAAGGGATGGCCAAAGTGCCCCCTATTTGCCACATTTTCACCATCAGCAATTTGCTTCTGCGTGTTATCGGCCTGCTGTAGACCTGTCAGTGTCTGGCTCATCACCAAAATCACTGAACTATCAGCCCAAGAAGAGCAGAGAGAAACTATGTTCAGAAATGATGCGGTACCTTTATAGGTTTGTGATCAAAAGCTGTGTGCAAACACTCCAGATTGCTCACATATTTTTTTCTGGGTTGAGTCAATTTCTTTCTAATGCATATAGAGGAAATAATCATTACCACTATATACAAGATAACTGATAAGAGTCAAAGTGTTCAAACGATTAAAGAGTTATATTGACAGCAGGGGTTTTTCTCAGTCTCTTATGAGACTCATAAGTGTCTATTGGCAAATTTTTAAATGGCTATATTCATTAACTGAAAGACTTGCTCAAAGATAAATTCATTTAACACAGAGTCACTTTGTCTGTAAGTCATCTGAACATAATGTTTTATCACTCACATGAAGCTGAAAATAAGACTGAATGTTTCCTCTTCCCCAACATTTTCCCATCAGAACTTTGTAGCTCTGCAGCTCACAATAACGTGTCTGCACTTGTCATTTGATTGTGTCATTTGTTTCATGTGGGCATTTGTAAGCACTGTGATTGCCCAAAGCTCCAAACACTGTCTCGCCAGCAAATTTTGGTGTAAAAAACAAACCAAAGTAGAGTGCTCATAAAGCTGTAAACCACCAGAACTGCTCTGTATTTATTTATTTTGAGATAGAAAAGAAAAAACCTGACTGTTCCATCATCAAGTTCAGCCAGACCACCATCCAGGGGCACAGTGGGCCTGTGACACCTTGAATTGAAGCAGACTTCTATGGCAACAATGCATGCCAGTTCTAGTGTAAGCATCAACATGATATCCATCTGTAACAGCCATGGTGTTCTTTTCGTGTTTTGAATGTGTTCAGTATCTTTAAAGCTGACCACTTTCACACCACAGCAATATAGCTGTCAAGCCATGTTTAGTTTTGTTATGCTAGGTTTGTGCAATGTTTGAGGCATTTTACTCCCAGTGCCACAGAATAAGGTTTTTCATGTAATGGGACCTTCACAGTTGAGAAAAATAAATTTGAGGGTAACAGAAGGGTTCAGCTAGCATGCCCACATGGACACGGTTCCTGTCTATTTCCAGTGTATTGCAGGAGATATTTTATGACAAAGGGTTGTAATTGACTTTTTTGTCTTCTGACCTGACACCACTGGAGCTCATCACAGTGTCAGTGAAAAGCACTTAGTACCTTTACATGCACACAAGAAATCAGATTATTGAGAGTAACCACGTTATAGCAGGAAATCAGGTAAAGCTGCAATAAGCCGATTACTCAAAACCACCATATACACATGTGCCCCCAATAATCAGGTTTCCCCCCACCCCTGACGTTCCTGCTGCTAACAGTGCTGCTGCAGTCGACTCACAGCCAGCAGAGAGCAATGGTCAGCAGCAGCCAGTCACATACTGTTGGGTTTTTGTTTGTTTTTTTGTTCAGATTTTTTTTTTTTTCAATCAGGCTTCTCGTTTACATGGCATTTGAGAACTTGTATAACTGCCACATGAGGGCGAATAACCTGTGGTGTTGTAGCTCTGCTGTAGTGATCTACACCTGTGTGAGCGTTTGTGGTCTGTGCACACACTGAGCCGAACACTGAAACACCAGACAGGAGAGTCAAGATTTTATTTATTCTAACAAAGCGCAGATACCGTATTTCCCCAATTAATCGTTCAGCCACAAATAGCCGCTTGGTTCTTATATACTTAACGCCTGGGGTCTGCACCCATTTTGCGTATTAAACGCCCACCCGAATAACTGCCGGGGCGATTATTTGCATTATATTGAGCTAACCCAAAATAAGGCTACTCATCTTATTTTTGCAGAAGTAAACAGTTAGCCACACAATAACTGTGCCGCACTTCCGTTTTCTGTCAAAATAAGAGCGCTAGCTAACATTAGAAAAAAGGGTGTACGGTAATCTTAAATCGACCGACTGTAAATGTGTTGGACAGTAACTGTCATCACAATAATGGCCTGGTGCAGGTCTGTGCAAAAATAAATAAAGGCCTGCAGCGAATAGCCGCCTGGTTCTTTTAAACGCCTGGGGTCCAAGTTGATTTTGCGTATTAAACACCCGGGCGATTAATTGGGGAAATACGGTAATCATGGAGGCAATCAGGATTATATTATCTGACCAGTGACAATTCACTCTCAGACAGTTGCTGGTGGCCAAACCAATGTTTGGGGATCGTACCATGGATTTAGTGACGCCTTGCAGTCTGTATAAGCTGGGGATGAGTTGGCGACAGCACAACATATTTGCAAACATTCTCAGCCCATTTCTCTTCAACAGGCTCCAGTGTTGTCTTCACTAACAGTGGAAAGAACTGCAAAAAACAGACGTACAAAGGGCTCTAGCAGACCAATCAATAATTGCAGTCTTATGTCATCCTGCACACAGTTACATCCACAGTCACCAATGGGGCAGCACTTTAATTCAAGTGTAAAAGGAGGAGGAATCCCGCACACTGAATAACTTGCATTAAGTATTTATTGTTGTGACGTTTCGGTCCTCAGACCTTCCTCTGAGGACCGAAACGTCTGAGGAAGGTCCTCATTTTACACTAGAGTCGGGACCCACCACTCCCAGTCCAACGCACCTGAAAAAAACGGATGTGCGGAGACACCTCTCCTTGCAGCACTTTAATTCACCATTGGTATAAATGGGAATGTCTGCCTCTATGTTAGCTCTGTGATGGACTGGAGAGCTGCCTGGGGCATTTATCTGCCTACAACCGAATGCATGCTCGGACACACTCCAGACCCCCGTGACCCTGTACAGGAGTAGGTGAATATAAAACAGAGAGAAAGAAAGAATGAATGAATGAATGTGCCACTGTAGCAGATGAAGGACCCTGTTAAGCACAGATGATCAGAGGTGATCAGATGACAGCAGACACACACACTGTGGTTTCTTATAGCAGACTCTAAATACAACAGAGAAAAAGCTGTAGCAATCGCTTCACTGAAGGTTTCACATCCTAAATTCATACAACCACTATAGCAACTATAGCAACTGGTATAAGTTCTACATATCAACCCAAAATACAGACTTACTAATTACCTGGTATCATTCACCTGCTGTGTTGACTTACTGTAACTGACACAGTGTGCAGTCTGATGCTGCTTGCTGGCTGAATATAGTTTTTTATGCTGAAGAGCAAGCAGTCATTCATTAGCCGACATGGAAAGTCATGGAAATGTAGGTGCTCCCATTGCTGCTTGTTGCTGCTGCAGCTGGGAACAGTGCAGTGACTTTTGCGGCTGCTCTGCATCCTGCCGAGTGCTGTGAATATTAATGAGTGTGTGAGTCTCCCCGCCACGCTACATTCTTTACTCACTACATTACGTTATTTATAAAAGTCAAATGTATTAATTGACCGCATGTGCATTAGAGCAAAATGCATGAATGTGTATGTTAAAATATATCTATGTAAGAATGAAAATGTATGTGAGAGTGAAAATCTATGTTTTTGAAAGGAGAATATATGTATATCAGAGGGCCAGCTTGGATTCTGCCTTGTGTGGTCCCTCACACTGTCAAATCTGACTGAATGAAACTGACAGTCTTTTTTCTTACAACATTACAGTCGTGTTTTTGAACAAGTTAACACAACATAACCAGTTAATTTTAAACTGGCAAGCTGGCTAGGAGGTAATAAATGCATAATATCATGAAATGTTTTTCATTAGAACATGCTTATTTGTTTTTTCACTGCTCAACCTCTTTGATTATAAGGCGAGCTTTGCTTCTTCTTACCAATGTTTTCCTGCAACATTTAAGTCATGTTTTGGTTTTGAACGAATTAAACTGAACATGTGATTTTAACCTGGTAAGCTGGCTAGGAAGTAATGAAGGTATTCTTAATTTTAAGCAAAATGTCTTTCATTAGAAAAAGCTTGAGCGAGCTTGACTTCTTGTGATTGCTTGCTAGCTAACATGAGCAGGATTGCAAACATCATGTATAAATTATAAAGGCTACCTTTGCCTGTTGATTTAATATTGTAATGCATATAATCTTAAATGTTGAAATTGCCCCAAATAGTTCCAGGCTAACCATGTGCTTTCTAGCAATATTGAATTGTACTTTTATACATCATATTTGGACATTGTTGGATAATTGGATAATTTGAATATTTGGCTAAAATTACATTTATTGTGTGGTTTATAAATAGGTACATAAGATACATAGAACATACCTATACAAAATCATTTCGGGGACATTACTGAAATATTTTGGAGCAACCTCTGCTGCACCTGGACCTTCTACCTCATGAGACAGTCTTGTGTCCCAGTCCAGTTGCTGACAGGACTGTGACTAAGGGAATACCATCAGAGACTTCAGGGACATCTACTTGCTCCTCTGATGTGATTGTGTCTGCAGAGGTCATGGGAGTGTTTGGGGCCTTCCATTGCAAAATGGAAGAATTTTGGAATCACCACAAGAACAGCCAGCAACACTCTTTGAATATTCAATAGAATGTCAATTGATACATAAATTCAATATCAACAAAAAATAATAATTTATTTGATAAAAGTTTCATAAATATTCAAAGAATTGACACCGCCCACCAGGGGTATGTAGAGTTCTGTGCAAGACACATCCACCCCCCCTCTGATTGGTTATAAAATTTATTGTTTCCCCTTTGGGCTTGACATAAGCCTTCAGCAGCCATAACTTTAACCATGTGGGCATGTCTTTCCCAGAACTGTGGTGGGTTTCATAATAACACAGAGGGCACCCAGCAATAATGTCAACTAGGCTATGTCAATAGATATGTTAATATGTTGTTGAAATATAATTTATAACTTACTGATACTCTACTGACCTCTTGATCATGTTTAACTCCTACATCAATTGACAGCGTGTTGAATATCTATAGAGGGCGATCCAAAGAAAGTGTGACCGAAGGGCCTTGGTCAGGGATGTGACCGAGAGCCCAGTGGCCACTGTAATGGAGCCTCAGAGTTCCTGTGCAGAGATGGAAGAACCTACCATCTCTGCAGGGCTCCATCAATCATGCCTTTATGGTAGAGTGGCTAGATGGAAGCCACTCCTGAGGAAAAGGGATATGAAAGCCCGCCTGGAGTTTGTGGGCACTTTAAAGACACTTAAAAACAGCAGTTAAAGGACTCTAAGAGCATGAGGGAAAAGATTCTCAGGGGTTATGAGGCAAAAATTGAACTCTTTGGTCTGAATGCCAAAGGCTACATCTGTTAATAACAGGTACCGCTCGTCACCTGGCAAATACCATCCCCACAATCAAGTATGGTGGTGGTAGCATCATGCTATGGGAATGCTTCTCAGGGGCTGAGACTAGTCAGGACTGAGGGAATAACAAACAGAGCCAAATACAGAGAGGTACTTGCAGAAACAGCTCCAGATTGCATATGACCTCAGACTGGAGTGAAAGTTCACCTTTCAGCACAACAGTGATCCAAAGCACAGAACCAAGACAATGCTGGAGTTGCTTCAACACAAGTCTCTGAATGTCCTTGAGGGTCTAAGCCAAAGCCTACACTTTAACCCCACTGACAAGCTGTGGAGACGCCTGAAGATCATGGTTCCCCAATGCTCCCCATCCTGTTCGAAAGAGCATGAGAGGCTCCACGAGGAAGACCCAGATCCAGCTATTGAAAGTCATTTGAGGCATATCCAAGAAGCTTTAGTCAAAGCCAAGGCCACATCTACAAAGTGCTGAATAAAGGGTCTGAATGCTTACATAAATCATGGATGAGTTGTTTGTTTCTTATTTTATTTGCAAAAGATTTCATAAATTTGACATGTACAATGTTTTTGCTTTTGTTATCATGGGGTGCTGACTGTAGACTGATAGATTTATGTTTTGTCATTAATTTTAAATTAAAGCTATAATACAGAATTTTCATGGTGCTTAATCTAATACCACACCAGACGAGTTCACACAATGATTAAACCAACACTATGTAACATTTTTTGCCTTAAAATAACAGCTTCAGCATGAGTTTAATGTTCCACTGACATGCAATGAGTAGAGCGGTGTTTTTGTCATGGCCGCTCTGCACCCTGAAAGTCTGTTCCTGCACTGTGGAAGTTTGATGGAGCGGGTCCGTTGATGGAGGAAGCAAGGAAGATAAAAAAAAAAAAAGAGAGAGAGAGAGAGAGAGAGTGACCGAGCAGAGCCTCGTGAAGTCAGAGGCTGCAAGAGAGACGCTGAGCTCACATCCCTGCTGTTGGACTGGTAGGTGATATCAGCTGGCTTGCTGTGCCTTGTGTTTTTGCAGTTGCTTTATGTTTGGCTGCTTATGGAAACTTTGACTGCCTCACGCTTACGTTTTCAAGACAAAAATTATGTCACCAATGTTTGTTTGTAGCAAGCATGTAGATCAGAAACTTGGGATTCCAGGGTTTTCCAGGTTTTTCCAGTTTCACCCTCACATTGCCGTTGTACACTAAATTTCATGTTTTCTTTATCTGTAGCTATAAACATGCTGACTCTGCATTTCCTCTCCAAGGTGTAGACGGCACTACAATAACAAGTCCAAGAGCTGGAGTGTGTACAACCTGAAGGAGATGAAGGACTGCAGCTCCAGCCCAGAGCTGCACAAGGCCTCATACAAGCTGATGTGGCTGCAATCAAAGAATAGACCCTTATGAGACCATTACTGTTATACAATATCCAACCACAGGTCAGCCTGCTTAGACTGTGATGTTTGACCTTTGAAATAGTTTTCCATATTTTGGCCAAATTATACATGTAAATATTAGATATGTCTAGTTGGATTTGCATGTCAGTAATATACATGTATGAATGAAAACATGACTCTTGATTTCTCCTCAGCTAGATATTGATTATGTGGTTATTTTTGATCCCAAGTGATGAAACAGTTTGTAGCTACTTTAAGCAAGAAAAAAGGAGTGACACAGTGGACTCTTAATGTATGTCTTAATGTATGTATGTATTTTCCACTCAGTTTAATTTCAAATAGCCTACTTTGTTTTATTGAAAGATACAGGGTTTGTACACTTTTTTCATGGTCAAATTCAAGCACTTTTTAAGGACTTTCAAGGTCAATTTTTAAGGTTTTCCAGTATCATTAAAGGAGAAATCCGGTGTGTATATATATATATATATATATATATATATATATATATATATATATATATATATATATACACATATATACATATATACACATATATATATATATATATATATATATATATATATACACATATATACATATATACATATATATATATATACACATATATACATATATATATATATATACATATATACATATATATATATATTGATTGATTACTATTTTAAAAATGTAAATTACTTATCAAACACACCTGTGATAACATAGATTGAAAAATAAGCCAGAGTGATACCTCTTCTCTGAATAGACAAGCTAAGCCAGTGTACTGCTGTTAGCCAGTGAAAATAGAGCAGAGTGGCAACTCTTCACTTTGTTACACAATCTATGTCAGCGCGCTGCGGTAGCTGGAAATCTTCTGTGCCTTTGTCAGACATACGTTCATATTCCACTCAAAAACGACATTTCATTCAACTTATGTAAAGTCCCAAGGAATCCCATTGGTGGAAAGTTTTGAAAATCACCTATTTATGACCACAAATTACCAAAAAACACTGTTTTTAACACACAGGGGAAAGGGGTTCAAAATTTTACTGTCAGATATCACTATAAAAATTCACAAGTTGATTACACACACAAAGACAAGAAAAAAGTCAATTACAAGTTCTTTGAATTATTCTGTTTACACATGCATATCACACATGATCTGATTTGATATGCGCTAATAAGGAATATAAGGAATAAATGCCAGAGCAGATATTTAAACAGTGAAATAAAAGGTTACTATGGCAACCTCCCGCCATGTTGGTCCCATGCTGCTGCACTGCCCTCTTGTTGGGGGCGTGACACATGACAAGCAATCCAGCTCTTGCGAAACCCATCAGAGCGTGAGCTGTGTAGGCGTCATTTTTAATTTTAATTTTATTTTATTTCTCTCCATTTAATAAGTGGTCCATTTAGTCAGACTCCCCGGAAATATGGTAACAATTTCAAGCATTTACAAGCACGTTACCCAAAATCCAAGCATTTTTCAAACCTTGAAAACATAACATTAAAATCCAAGCATTTTCAAGGTTTTCAAGCACCCGTACGAACCCCGAAGATATTTTTGGGGAAGAATGTCTTGTGTAAAGTCATACTGTGTATGAATCATTTTTATACAGGACATATTTTGATCATGAATGACCACTTTGGGCTCTAGTTTCCCGGGGCAGCGCATGGTGGTGCAGTGAGGCGAACCCCGTGCAGAGCTAGTTTCAAGCAGTGCAACCCGAGGTGCGCTCAGTTTGGTAGTTTGGCAGACCGAGGTGCGCTGAGATGGGAGTGGCGTTGCAGCAGGAGGAGGTATCAACAGATTCAGCTTGGCACAGTGACAGTTTCGTGCCAAAAGGCTTCACCGAGGTGCACCCAAAGCTCGCCATCTGAAACCAGGTCTACTTTCAGCGCAAGGCGGAGCGCAGCCGGTGTAGTGGAAGTTTGGCTGACCAGCGCGCAGTGCGCACACGTCACCAAAACCTCACAGGCAGCACAAACGGTGCCCATCTCCTTTGATCTGACATCAGTTGTGATGGACAGTCGATATGGAGATAAATGTATGTGCTGATTGAGATAGTAGCATTGAATAGTGGTTTTTGTGGGTATTTATAGCATTGTTAATGTGCCTGACATTCTGGACACCTGCCTGTGAGGTTTTGGTGACGTGTGCGCCAGTGGTGTAGTCTACGTGATACGCAGGTATACAGCGTATACCCACTAGAAAAGGTCCTGTATTTCCGTATAACCACTTAAAAATGCGCAAAGATACGTATCAGTATGTTTTTTGACATAACGTTCACTTTCCCGTTCATAAAGTCGCCTTCTCTGTGTTACGAAGCGGCTCTTTTTGACCATATTTTGGGGAACACTACAGCTGGAGCTAACGTTAACGTTTCAGGAAGGGAGCCTGTGTGTGTATGTGTGTGTGTGTGTGTGTGTGTGCGCACACGTGCATGTGTGCGCGCGCGTGCATGTGCGTGCGCGCGTCTACCCACTAGAATAAACTAGACTACACCACTGGTGTGCGCACTGCACATGTCACAGGGGCTCATTTGATTGGTTTAAAGTGAATTGGCTGTGTCAAACCCACTCCACGCCTTCTCTCCTCCCTTCTGTCGGTAGGAGGGACAGCGCAGTACTTGCGACACTGCGCACAGCGTGCCAAACTTGCAAAATCCACCTGGCCACACCCAGTTGGCGAAGCGCAGCTGCGCTGTGCCTCCGCCTCGCCAGGTCTGCAAAACTAGAGCTCTTTGGGTCTAAAGCAATCAATAAATGTAGACCCTGTTACCACTTCAAATGGTTTGTGATTTTTGAATGAGGTAAATAATTCAAGAGCTATAAAAATGTTTGATTTAATTACTAAATAAATAACCATGTGCACATAAAAATAAAAATTAACAATATAACCTATCTTTTTCCCTGCAGCTGGTACAGGGGCACCAATGTGATGTTGCCCCATCTGGGACGTCAGGACCACGGGAACTTCCAGTGACAGCAGCACATCAAACATCAGGCCTCCACTCCATCTTTCTTTTTCGAAGGAGGTTGAAGTTGTGGTTGAATCCTGCAATAAAAGCATAGAAAGAACTGTTGTTGTGAAAATCCAAACCTCACACAGCATTAGCAATGCATGAATTATACTTTCTGATTGAGCAAACTAATGCAGGGCTGCAAACTGTTTTCACTGTCCTGATGTTCCCTGTAGTGATCTGTCTCAGTGCTAACAGGAAAACAGCAGATTGAACATCCCTGCCCATGTTAGTTATGAACGATTGTCACCTTATCAATGTCACAGAGTTTTGTAGATTCATCTAACCGGAGTTCGATCTCAGGCTAGCACGCCAATACATGAATTCATCTCACAGCTAAGGTTTCGTCAGTCTTTGTCAATCTCATGCCAAATGAGCCCTGAAACATTGCAACCTTTTAATCCGATCTCAGACAGTTTATAATAAATTGCACTATCCAACTATGTGCAATGCAGCCCATATCATGCCAACAACATTTTATTTCATTACACGGTACTCCATATTCAGACTTAGCAAACAATATGAACTGAAAACGTGAGCAGTATTTCAGCAACACCAAGAGTTGCTGTCATTCTTTTGTGTTATTCATTTTGTTATGTTGATGTTAATCTCCTACATAACAATAAATAAAAAATATGCATGATCGTATCCAATTAAAATTCTGTAATACTCTACCTTGTCCGTTGACATGTTACTTGCCTTCTGGTGTCTTCTTTGTTGGTTTTTAGTCCTCCAGCTGCATATGTTCTGGAGTTCATGACAGGTGGAAGAGGGAACTGCACTCAGGAACTGTAGGAGCACAGTTTCGCAAAAGTATAAAATCTTACATAGTGGGGCTTTAAGCCTGCCAGTCATCGATAAAACTCCCATGCATTTTTCATTATTGGTGAAATTTACAAAGCTGGTTTCCATAGCAACATTCCTGCTTTGAAGCACAGTTGACCTTTACTGGCTTATTTTACTTTTTGCAGTTTCTCCTAGAACTGTGTAATTGATAGCATGGCTAATTACCTAGCCTGACCATTCCATTACTCTCTGAAAGTTTGGAGATTGAAAACAGCAGTTTGAAGCTTGAAAACAACCAGTAGATGTTTTTTTCAGGCAGCATTTCACTGACTTCCACAAGAGGGAGACAAATCGCACAGCACTGGAAAGTTCCATCCTGCAGGTCAGTTTACAACACACAGTTTGTGGAAGAAGCAAAGGCCTCCTACCTCTCTTTCTTTCTCAGTGTCTCTCACACTTCTCACACCAGTTATTGCATCTCACTTAACATGAGTTATTCCTAAGGTGTTGCATTTTAGCTTGGGTGGAGAAATACCATTGTTCTAGAATTAAAAATAAAAGTGACGACCTTAATTTCAATTCAGTTACCTCCACCCCACCCACAACACCCTCTCCTGTCTCACTCTCCATCTCCTCTCCGCCTGTCTGCTGGGCTCAAGTTGACTTCGGAACATGATAGATGACTGTGGTTGGAATAAGATTTTTCCCTCTGTTACTACCAAAACATCTGTCAGCCATTACTTCATACAGCCTACCCTTCCGTGTTCCTCCTCCCCCTCTTCCTCCCTCTGTCTTTTACTTTTTCACTCTATTGGTCCTCTCCTACTTCCCCGCCAGTTTGTGCTGCTGTCTTTTGGAAGTTTCTCCTCATTTGAAATGAAATGATTCTCCGGCAGGGGGCCTCATAGTAACTACAGGTGTTACCTGGTGACTTTAAATACTTCAGTCGCAACGCAGAGGGCTGTTCATTAGTACTGCAGATGGTGGAATAATGGCTTAAGATGGTGCCTTACAAGGAGAGCTCTCCCAGGCGGAAAATGCCCTGAACCGGAATATTCAGTCACGACTGCGCGTCTTTGTTGCTATGGTTACTGCAAGTGGGGGAAACATCATGGCGTACATACAGCATGGCGAAAAGCAGCAAGAGCCAGGAGACTGCAGTCTGCCGTCAGCTGATCAAAGACTTAAATATCATGGAGGATATCAATGGGAGAAAATATAGAACTAGCGACAGAAGAAGAAGAAGACTTCTTCTTCTGTATTTCCAGCAGACCAGACGCCTATATGCGTACTGCTGCCCCCCGCGGCTGAGTGTCGCATTACGTCAGAGAGTGGAATACGCCGAAACACGGGAATATGCC